>NC_056751.1:216088294-216213294 GCF_019279795.1 Protopterus annectens
ATTTCATGACCGGACCACTTATATATCCAAGTAACTTTAAGGGTCACATTTTAAAAGTCTTATTTTGCATTTCTTTTACAGAATTGCACTTAAACCATGTGAGACCTTCTTAAAAGTAGTCTACACTATATGTTTTTTTTTTATTTTATTCCTAAATTGCTTAAATAAGATAATTAAGGAACCATATTATTTCCAGTTGTATAAAGTAAGCATTAAAAAATATGGGAACAATAATCTGATTTACTGGCACAAAGCCAAGCTGCCAGTTTATGGTACTAAGAGCAGCTATGAAAACTATGTGATGTTCTAGTTTTTGAAGGGAAGTGTACAGGATAAAGATCAAGCATTTGAAAGGGAGCTCTTCCTAAACCAGCAGAAGATACATGTTATGTCTCCGTTGCTTAATGCCTGAAAACTGTCCAAGGGTATATGCTAGCCCAGCACATCAAAAGCATTAACACAAATCAAATTGTTTTACATCGAGTATCAAGTATTACGGTGATATATCACTGATGCAAAGCTGACAATGATGTCATTCTGGCAGGCCACAGAGTCTTACTGGTTATGCTCATGGATCTAACAACTAAAACCCTAGACTTAGCTTTAGAATATAAAAGGCTTCTATCACAAAGCAGCTGAAATACCTTACTGTGAACATTCATACCTGGAACTGGCTGAAACTGCAAATCAGTATTGGGACTGGTGACTTTAAAACTTGAATGGTCCATGTGGAACAGACGGGGAAGAAAAGGGAAGGAAGACGGTGTGTTTAAATAATCAGCAGTTTCATTCTGTAATCAACATCCCATCTGTACAATTTAAGAAATGTTGCCAGTCATAGTTTGAATACCAGACAAAAAGTATATTTGAATGGTTTACCTTCATATGCTTGAAAATATGCAAACCGTTTACTCGAATTCTGTCCCACCGACTTCCCTAAACATTGAAATAAAATCGAATTTTGAAATTTCCGATTGGTCCACCACTGAAACAAGTGCTGCCATGGGTCAAAAAGGGGACAAAATGTTGTAATTCGACACATCGGTTTTTATGATTTTAGGAGTTTGCGGTTTGCAGTTCGCAGCAGCAGTTTCGAGGATGTAGCTGTCGGAATATATATAGCTCTTAAACTTATGTAGGTCTAAGAAATGGTAAATATTGTTACCAAGAATGGCTTTTCTTCCTTTTAACCTGAACTTTTTTTGATTACCTTTTACTATTATTCTTTTTTACCAAACATCTGTACTTTCTATTTCCTCTCCAAGGCTCTTCCTTCAGGCATATTACGGAAGTTTAGTGCCATGCTACTATCACCAAGTGCTATTAAAAATAATACTTGTTGTCAAGGAAAGACCCAGAGCAGCAAATGAATACCACAAGTTGTAAGTTCCTATTCAGATATACTTGTCAGAATTCAATATTTTTTCAGTGTGGGGGCAGTATAAGAATGACTATAAGAACCATAAAGGTCGGGCTTGTATGTTGTGTATCATTACAGGATATGTACTTATCTTTATGCTGTCATTTCCATGAAAATTCATGGCATCTCTTAGAGCAACTGGCCCCTTTGGAGGAACTATACAGTTACTAAACTCCATCACTGCATAGGGATCAAAATATCAGCCATTTTACCCCTGTCAGTGAGAAGGAAATTTGCCTGCTTAATGTTCAGAGCATTCTTTTTTAACTGTCCTTTGAAAACCTGATTTTTATTTTGTGATCTCTAACCACTGATACAAGACACACATGCCATGCCTTTGCACTACCTAACTGGCATTCACATTAAAATATTCATTGTACTATACTGCCCTTATGAATATTGTGTGTGTGTGTGTGTGTGTGTGTGTGTGTGTGTGTGTGTGTGTGTGTGTGTGTGTGTGTGTGTGTGTGTGTGTGTGTGTGTGTTTCTTTCCAATCTCAGAAAAAAAAGGAAAAAAAAAAGTGGTCAAGCATAGCAAAACAGAGAATTCCACCACAATATTTGGCACCTATTACAACTGACTCAGAGAAGGCTGGAAGACAAATAGTTTCATTTTGTTATTCTTTTGTTTGTTTGTATTTCAACACAGTTCTCCATAATAACTTGAAGTCTAAATGGCACCTACAATATGATTCAAAACTCCACATTTATCCAATTTTAAAAGTCAAGTTAAACACATTATCTAACTTTTTTTTAATTTATCCAACTGTTTTGAGTTTCTAATGCCATGACAAGAATAGACCCTATTCCTGCGTCAGGATAGGGTTAGAGTTCAGGAAATTAATATTGCTTCCGTCTTTGATGTTTGCTAAGTCTGCTGTTCTCAGAACCCACTATATACCAGCAAGTGCCTCCTTTTGCAGGTACTATGTAGCTTGTTAGCTGTTTAATATGTTGGTATTGTCTGTACGACTGCCAGTTCAACAGTCTTGTCACATTGTTGTGTCTTTCAGTATACCAACCATCAACCATTAGTTTATATATATATATATATATATATATATATATATATATATATATATACACACACACACACACACACATATATATATATATATATATATATATATATATATATATATATATATATATACACACACACACACATATATCTATATATATATATATATATATATATATATATATATATATATATATATATATATATATATATATATATATATATATATATATATATATATATATATATATATATACATGGGTTCCGGATAATGAGCAAATGATTGAAACACAAACGGCCGGGCATACTTATGCAAAAGTGCTTTTCACCGAAGAAGTACTTTCGTGTAAGTATGCCTGTTGCTGAGGCTGTACTATGGTGCGGGTAAGGGAAATTTCCCTTTTCCCCACTGTAGTGTGGTCTCGGATGGAGAATATTAAAGTAGGGGGGAGTGAAGGGCATAGTCCCCCTGCTAAAATGTTAATGTAGTGTTTTTTGTTTTTTTCTTTTAACACACTTTAACAAAAGCGCTTTTTCCATAAAAAGTGCTTTTGTTAAAGTGTGTTTGGTTATTATGGATTCGGACATTTGCTCATTCGAGCAAACATCCTAGATCCATATATATATATATATATATATATATATATATATATACATATATATATATATATATATATATATATATATATATATACATATATATATATATATATATATATATATGAGACAGCCAGCAATAAGATGTGCAACTGTTTCTAGTTCTGTATTACAGAGCCTTCATTTGTCTCTACCTCCCACATTTTTAAAGAATCTGTAAACAAATATATATGTAGTCCACTTTCTTAGGCTACCATCATTATCCTTTCATCTTTTGGTTGAAATTCACTTCTCCTTTACCATTCATACATAGCAGTAGCTAGGTCATTTGGAGCACAGGGCAAGAACCTGATTTGGTTCCCAACCACCCCCTCTATCCCCACCTTGACAACATTTCACAAAAACATAAACTAACAGGCTCAAAAGCATGCCCAAACAGGCAGTTTTATTGAGGGTTTAACTTATTTTCAGAGTAAATACTTTAACTGTCATGGGATGCATAACCAAACAAAGCACAGCTTTAGCAATTTCAAGAAATCACACACATATTAAACATAAAGCAGAGTTCAGCTCAATCCACATTTCTTTGCAAGTACAATCCAAATGTTAACAACAGCATAACAAATTATACTGTTAATAGCATGGTAAATATAAATTTCAACACAAAAAATAATGAACTGTTGCTGTGGCACAGACCAGAAAATGTATCCTGGCCCTTATGTAAACTGCACAAAAAAAATGATTATGTATTGCAACACCGTTTGCACCTGAAGTTTACATCATATTGACAGCACCTTGTAATATGTTTTAATAGTCAGTGCAGTAACAGGGGTGTGCTCTACTGTGCAATTTATTTTATTTTATTTATTTATTTTACATTTGATTACAGGGAATGTCCGACTGGAGCGAGGTCCATTTACAGCGGAGGCCCAGGGAAAAAAGCTACAAATCTCAGAAGTACAGTTGCAGATATATAGAACAAACTATATATAATACAATGTAATACAATGCAATACAATGCAATAAAAATATATAACAAAGGATATATGATACAATGCAATCATGCAGGTATATACAGTAGTTTGTTCTATGCAAGCTAATGCTAGCATGTTTACTCATAGTTAGCTTTGGGTGGGAGTATTTGGGAGAGAAAAAATGCTCACTATCAGCTTATGCAATGAAGGAGATCTCTCACAAGAACATAATATGTATAATACACAATGGTTATGTGCAGAAGTTCTTGCATTAGAGTATTTTAGTACAATACTGTAGGGATAGAAGTGAGTGAAGAAAAGGGGATAGTAAGAGTGGGGAGAAGAGGAGAATATCCAAGTGATGCAAGGACATAGCCAGGACTTTGTGAGGTATAAAAGGGGATAGTGAGAGTGGGGATAAGAGGAGAATATCCAAGTGATGCAAGGACATAGCCAGGACTTTGTGAGGTATAAAAGGGGATAGTGAGAGTGGGGAGAAGAGGAGAATATCTAAGTGATGCAAGGACATAGCCAGGACCGTGTGAGGTGTAAAAGGGGATAGTGAGAGTGGGGAGAAGAGGAGCATATCCAAGTGATGCAAGGACATAGCCAGGACTGTGTGAGGTGTGCCTTGAGTGACTGTTTAAATAGTGATATAGAAGGAGCAGTCGAGATATTTTGGGGGAGGCTATTTCATTTCTTATTGGTGGTATAGGAGAAGAGAGCTTTCCCTGCAGTATTGTTAGCTCTGGACACACAGAGTAGGGTTTTGCTTGATGGCCTCAGGGGACGGTTTGTTACATATTGGTTTATTAGTTGCTTTAAGGCTGGGGCTTTGTGGGGATTATTTAGTGTGTTGTAGATGAGCACTAGTTGGTGGTAGCTAATTAATTGTGGGAGTTCTAGCCACTGTAGCTCTTTTAAGGCAAGACAGTGATGGCTTCTAAATGTGGAGTTATTTGCGAATTTTGCAATTTTATTGTAATATGCTTCTAGTTTGTCCATAGCTGTTTTCCTGATGTGGGTTAGGATTGGGGATGCGTACATTAGAGTAGACAGTAGGTGTGTTTGGGCTAGGGTGATTCGTGCTTGATCTGATTAGATCTGTTTGTGTTTGTATAGATTACCTAACTTTTTATGTACCTTTTTAATGGTTCGAGAGATATGAACATCAACGTGAAGATCCTTATCACTTTGTATGCCTAGGAGCTTAGTGTGAGGTGATGGGGAGATTGTTGTGCCATTTTTGGAGGTGATAGTGAAGGAGGTGGGTGTGGTCCTGTGTTTGTAGGGAGTAAAGAGAAGTCATTTGGTCTTGTTAGATTTTAGAATAAGTTGGATGTCAGTAATCCATTTCTCAACGGAACAGAAGGATTCTTGGGTAAGTTTTTGAAGGGTGGCTATGGATGGGGCAGAGCAGATTAAGGTGGCATCATCTGTGTATTGTATGAGTGCTGCATGCAGGATGGAAGTGTGTAGTTTATTGGTGAAAATTGTGAATAGTAGATAGCCCAGTATTAATCCTTGTGGAACTCTTATAGTGGTTGCTAGTAAAGGTGATAGTACACCTTGCCATTTGACTGACTTTTGTCTATTGGAGAGATAGTTTTTAAACCAGGAAGTAGTGGGGGGCAAAGGACATTGTGGTTAGGATGTCTAGAAGCAGGTTGTGAGAGACCATGTTGAATGCCTTAGATAAATCTAGGAATATGGCTGATACAAAGTGATTGTTGTTGTTTCTCAGTTGGTTTACCTGACTGGTGAAGGACAGAAGAGCAGTAGTTATACTATGATTTGGGTGGAAGCCATGCTGTGTGGATGAGAGGAGATTGTGTGAGATTAGGAAGTGCATCACTTGAGTGTGAATGCATTTCTTTAGGAGCTTGGAAAGGGGGGATAGGATAGCAATGGGGCAGTAGTTTGATAGCTCATAGGAGTTGCTGCCTTTGTGAAGAGGAATAATGTATGATACTTTCCATAATTTGGGGATTTGGGCTTCTTGTATGGAGCGGTTAATGAGAGCTGAGACAGGGTAGGCCAAGGACTCTGCAGCTAATTTTAAGAAATTAGTGGGTAGACCATCTGCTGCGAGGGTGGTAGGTTTTAGTTTTAAGAGTAGTTTTTTTTTACCATAGAGATTGGTACAGGTGAGAGTGTAAATATGGGTAAAGTATTGTTCTCTATAGTTGGTGCAAATGTAGGATTATTGTTAGATAGTTGGGTAGATAATGTGAGAATGGATTCTGTAAAGTGGTGATTAAATTGAGAAGCTATGCTGTCATTGTTATTATTGGTGTTTGGGGTGGGGGTGGTAGTTTTGCCGGGTTTTAGAAGGGAATTGATAGCCTGCCAGAATTTTTGTGGGTTTTTGGAATGTTTGCTTTGAACATTAAGGAAGTAGTTTTGTTTATCCAATTGTATTTGTCTTTTGGCCTGATATGCAGTTGTTGGTATAATTGTCTATTTTGGCTGGTATTGTTCTTTTTCCAATTCTTCCAGGCATTGTCTCTGGCTTTTAGTACGGCTTTAGTGGTCCCATTTAGCCAAGGGGCATAGTTAACTTTGATTCTACGTTTCCTAATGGGAGCGACTGTATTTAGAACATTTATAAAAGTACTATTGAAATAGTCAGCTGCCTGGTCCAATGATAGAGTCTGTAGTGGGTGCCAGTTACATTGTTGTAGTATTCTATTAAGAATTTGTGGATTAACCTTGTGCTCATTTCTAATTTCCTTATACTGCATGGGTTTGGGTATGTTTACCTGTTTTCGAAGAAGTAATGTGGGGCAGTGGTCACTTAGTATGTCAGGTAGGCAGCCCACATGATAGTTTTCTTTGGGGAAATTAACTAAAGTCCAGTTGAAAATAGATTTTTGGTCTTTTTGTCGATTCTAGTGGGTTCCTATATTAATTGTGAGAAACCAAATAAGTTGATATGGTTTGAGGGATTGTTGGAGTTACATGTAGACCAGTCTAGGTTTAGATCACCTAGTATGATAGTTTCTTGGGGCAGATTGGTTGTAGTCCATTGTAGAATTTCTTCTATTACAGGTGAGTTATTACCTGGGGGAATGTAGGTGCACAGGATGTTGATCCTTTTTTTGTTTTTAAGGGATAGAACATAGCCTAATGTTTCTGCATTCTGAAAGTTGGGTAGTGGAGTGTTTAGAGGCTGGAGGTTAAGTGTTTTCTTAAATAACATTGCAACTCCACCTCCTTTTTTGGTAGCTCTGTCATGCCTTAGGATACTATAACCAGGGGGGATAATTTAATCGATTTGGGTGTTGGGTTTTAGCCAAGTCTCGGTAATAGAAAGTATGTCTGGCGAATAGTGGGATATGAGTGCATGTAAGTCATGTAGTTTATTGGACATACTTCTTGAGTTTAAGTTAATGATAAGAAGTTCTGATGCTTGTTTGTGTGAAAGCAGTTTGTTGAGTGGACCTGTCATTGGGGTGAATGTCTCCTGAGATTAGTAGCCATTTTTTGAAGAAAATTTTGAGTTTTATAGCGTGGGCTAGGTCAGAGTGAACTTTAGTTGCTATGTGTTTATTGAGAGGTATTGTGGTGTGTGTCTTGTGTATGAGAAATAGTGAGCTATGTTTGAATAATGTGGAGCAGATCGTAATATTCTTGTGTGTTTGTAAGTGTCTGTAGGTATGTGCTGTGTGAAAGGTATTGTTTGGTGGTAGTGCTGTGTGTATGGATGTGGTATAGGCTAGGGTAGTGAGAGTTAGTTGTAGTATAGATAGTAGGGCTTGCATGATTTGTCTGGGGGAAGGATGAGGGGAAGGTTGTTCCTCTGAGATATCTTATTTCAATTATAAAATGACCTCCAAGCATAACAAATAAAGATAAATGTAAAATGCAAAGAAATAAACAAGAGAAAAAAATAAAAAATATATTGTAAAAAAAACGAAAGAAATAGTCCCTTGGATTAAATTATTAGTCATTTGGGTTTATCTCGTACGGACAAGGTACAGGGCTGATTCTTTCATTTGGGAGGAGAAATTTGGCTAGGCTTAAAATGATCCATGAGGGTAGATTGTCTAGAACTTCACACACACACACACACACACACACACACACACACACACACACACACACACACACACACACACACACACACACACACACACACACACAGAAACACAATACTTTTGTTATTGCACAAAACCACCCATGATAGGTATATATCCAATTCTTATGCTAGTCATCAATAAAGAAAGTGTTGGAGCTAAAATTAACTTCATTTTAATTATAACATGCATTTTATTGAAGCCCAATAATAATCCTAAATATCAAATTCAATAATTGTTTGTATACTGCATTATACATGCCTATCGTGTTTAGGCAATAACCAACGACATTGGTGTGGTATATTGAAGATTTACCCATGGTTGGTGTAGTTTAATCACAAGGGTGATGCTCGAGTGATTAAATAAAGCCAATCCTGGGTAAATTTTAATATACTACAACCACGGAGTCAGTTATTGCTATTATACAATGACATTATTTAAGAAAAACAAAAACATACTTTTCTTAAATAATGTCTTTGTATAATGCCTCCATGCTGCCCTTCCATGTTTTCCTGGTATCCTGGGGCTTTTTCTGATGTACTGCACATGAGTATGGGACTTGTGTTCCCACCTTATACAGTACATCAGTGCTGTGTGGGTCTATGTTAAATGAATGAACGATCAAAATGTCGCGTACAACATACTCGACGTTTGATTGATCGTTCATTTAATCAGACGAATGATCAAAATGTCGTGTACAACATACTCGACATTTGATTGATCGTTCATTTAATCAGACACTCCAAATGCCGAAATTTTGATTTCAGAAATGTTTTGGTTGGCCATCCCAGTCAGTGTAGCGTGTGACATAGACATGCTACACTGTTCGGAATGGCAACGTCACAGGCTGCTTTGTTTAATATACCAACTCCAAGATTGCTGTACATTGGGGAAAGGGCAATTTCCTGGTAATCGCTTGTTGCAATTCATTTTAAAGTAGGTGTGTTTGTGTAGGTGTGTTAGTGTTTGAATGATGTGAGTGTGTAGGGCTTTGTATGCATTGGTTGTATGTTAGTGCAGGGGAGGTGTGGGACAAACAAAATCTTTCGACATGCAACATGCAAAGTTATTCTTGATATTTCTATTTATTGCTTTAAATACTGTGATTTGTGAAATGGTATATTCTGCTTTTTAATTGTATATTACTTTCTTGATTGGAGCTTTTCTCCTCGGGTCTCCTCTGAAAATGGGCCACAAACCCAGCAGGACCAACCCGGTTAACAAATGTCAATAAATAAATAAATAAAATAAATGTTGTTTGTTTCAGGCTTTTGAGGGTTCCAGGTTTTGAACTTACGATGATAGTGTGTATGTTGTACTCAAGATTATTATGATCGTTTGCTCATTTAACATAGACCCATGCTGTGCAGAGGTAGGAATGGAGAAAGGAAGATCTTCGTTGCTTTGTTTTTTTTTTTTTTTTTTTTTTTTTTTTTTTTTTATTGAAAATAAAAAAAAAAAATCAGAAGACTTTTTACATTCGGGAGAGCTGGAACAGACAAAATAAAAGGCTAATCAGGTAAGTTTCTTTAGTTTTACAGCACGTACCTGATTGTCCTCTTATTTTTGTCTGCGCTGTCTCCCTCATAGGTTCATAGGTAGGTACTGGGCTATCTGCCCGAAGGCATTTATAAGCCTATCCGGAATGTGTTGGCTTTTGCCACCCCTTTAGATTAGTTCCCTGTGCCTCTGTCCAGGAGAGCCATTGAAGTGATTCCTGGGGTAAACTTTCTGTTTCCCATCCACTCGTCAAGGTTTCTCTTGAAGAGGGTTAGCGAGGAGCTCTGCCTAATGTAGATTGGAATCTTGTTCCAGAGCATGGGAAGTCTCTGGGAGAGGAATCTATCCTTCCAGCGCATCCTATTTATTGTTGTGGTGAGGTTTAGATCCCTGGAGCGTGTGGCTCAAGGGGATATGGTTTTCTTTAGGTGGAGCATGTCCATCAATTCTGGGTTGGACATGGCCTTGTATGTCAGGCAGAGATCACCTCTGAGCAGGCGGTATGCAACCAAGTACAGCTGGAGTTTCTTCAGTCGAGCTGCATAGGGCATCTGCTTGAGGCCAGTGATCCTCTTGGTGAAGAACTTATGTGGTCTTTCCAGTTGTTGCAGGTGTCTTGTAAGGTACATCCCAAATGGGGCATTGTACTCTATGATGGGTCTGATGAGTGATGCATAGAGGGACCCAATGACCTCTTTTGATCTGGATGCAAACCCTTTTGTGATTAGGTGGGCCACATAGAAGAATTTTCTAACCACTTTGGCAATGTGATTATCAAAGGAGAGGTTACTATTTACTTGGGTCCCCAGATCCCTTATTATGTCTTCTGTATTTAGGGGGCTACCACCTATGTGGTAGTTTGTGGGTACTTTGTTTTTTTCAAAGGGGATGACTTTGCACTTTTTGGCATTTAGCTTGAGACCATGGTTTTGACACCAGGTATCTGTCTCAGTGAGACCCTTTTGGAGGAAGTCTGTGTCTGCTGGAGAGTCAGTTATAGCCCCTAGCTTGCAGTCATCTGTGAACTTGGTGAGCCATAGTCCTCCTGTGCTTGCCTGTACCTCTGAGAAGTATTATGCTGAACAGGAGGGGTCCTAGGACTGAGCCCTGGGGAATGTCACTTGTAACAGGTTTAGAGTCAGACCTAGCTCCTGCAACTCTTACCATGTGGGTTCTGTCCATGAGCCAGTTAGCAACCCATCTCGTGACATAGGGGTTTCTGTTCATAGCCTTGGTAACTGTCTCAAAGAAGTCCACCAGGTTTAGGAGGCATGATCTGCCTTTAACAAAGCTGCACTGGGTTGGGTCCAATGTTTGGAGGTTTCCAATGCCTCTGTTAATGAGATCCTTGAGGATGTGCTCCATAGCTTTGCAGACCAAGCTAGTCAGGCTTATAGGGTGATAGTTCCTGGTGTCCATTGTGGCTCCACCATTGTGGAGTGGAATAACCATTGCTGTGTGCCACTCTGTGGGCATGTAGCCTGTGGAGAGGCTGAGTTTAAACAGTGCATTTAGGTGAGGGGTTAGTTCATCTTTGAACTCATGTAGGATGCAGCCTGGGACACCATCTGGTCCCATTGATGCTGTGTTTTTGGCTTTGGAAAGGGCTGCTTTAACCTGAGTGTCTGATTTCAGGGGCACTACATTCTTCTGGTATAGCTATGGGCCCTTTTGGGGGTGACAGGGGGTGAAGTTTGCACTGAACCTGTCTGCCAGGATGTTGGCTATATCGATCGGTTCAGTGTATTTTGTGCCATTTTGCACTAACTCCGAGCAGATCTGGGAATTGCCACTTAGATTCTTAACATAGCTAAAGAATGCCTTGTGGTTATCTTTGGAGTCCATGGCAATTTTTCTTTTGAAGCTAGCCTTGGATGATTTTATGAGGGAATGTAGTTTCTTGCTGATACTGATCAGGGATGTCTTCCCTTCTTGGGATTTTATTTTTTTCTGTACTAGTTTCCTCCTTTATTTCAGGTCTTCTTTTTTCTTTTTTTATGCAAAAAAAGAAAGAAAAGTAAAAAATATACAAGATATACTAATGAGAAAAAGTCCAGGAAACTGGACCTTTTTCCCTTAGTATATTCTCGGATTTACAACAGTCACGCTGGGTGGGCTGGCTAATCAACGTGCTCATTTTTGAATATTAATGGCCATTCATTCGATAATTTTTGATAATCTTCTGCTGCTTAAACATTAAAGGATGAAGACAAGTTTCCAAAACCCTACACCAATCTCTGGCTCAGGCATGCAGTATAATAATTTGGGCAGCACAATTTGTTATTCTGCAAATCTGCAGTAAGCAAGCTATGTGGCAGAGGGCCTCTACATCCCTGGAAGGGCATTAATTACACATTAACACACACCCTGGAGAGCGTTATTGTGCTTAGAGAATGGACTGTCTGCAAAAATTGTTGTGTTTTACTTGCTTATATATATTTTTTATGTTTTGTTTTACTTACTTATATATGTTTTTAAGTTCTGTTTTAATTTTTAATATATTTTTGATGTAAAATAGTTCCTCCACCTAATGTTTTATACTTGCTTTAGTATATGTTAATGGTGTTGTAGAAAGCATTTTATATCCAAAATATATTAAAAAAAAACAGTACTTAAAAAAATACATAAATAAGTAAAACACAGCAATTTTATAGAGACTCTATTCTCTAAGGGCTGGCAGAGATCATTCTCTCTTCAATCTCTCACTCACACATGCTAGCAGGGAATCATTGGTTCACTTTTGCGCTTCACTCAATCACTCACACACACACACACACACACACACACACACACACACACACACACACACACACACACTTAAACACACAGTCCCTCTACTTTCATGCACACATTCACACATAAGATCGGTCTCACCCTCTTTATCAATTTCTCACAGTCTCCAGCTGCTTTCATATACACCTTCAGTCTCAGTCTCTTTCGATGTCTTTCATACGCAGTCTCCTCTGCTTACATACATGTATTCACTTACACATCACTCTCACTTTCTCTCTCTCTCTCTTGATCTCTCGCTCTCTCTTTCTCTCACACACACATACACACACACACACACACACACACACACACACACACACACACACACACACACACACACACACACACACACACATTTCTTTGCTTTCATGCAAGCATTCACTCACACATGCACACAGAAACACACACACACACACACACACACACACACACACACACACACACACACACACACTCAATCAAGCACTCTCTCTTTTACTCTCATACATGCATAGTCTCTCACACACGCTTTATTTTATTTTTATATCCTTTTTTAGTTTACACTTGCTAAACAGCAAAATCACTGCTTAGCGAGAGTAAAATAACGGCTCACTCACTCTCACTTTCCCTGGGATCCCCGACAGTCGATCAAACCACATATGGCCGAGACCATATGTTCGAAATTGTAAAAGTTCGAGTGGACTGAATGGAGATCTCCATACAGAGCGGAAAGGGAAGACTTCCCATTTCCGCAATGTAGTGCGATCTCGGAGTTGGTATATTTAAGTAACGGGGGTGTGGGGGGTGCAGGGGGCATAGCACCCCTGCTATAGAAGTTTAGTTTTGTGTTTTTTTGTTTTATGTGTTTTTATTTCAGTGTTCAAACTTTGACGAGTTCGAACATATGGTGTCGGCCATATGTGGTTTGAACTTGTAAAAGTTCGATCTACTGAAGTATATCCTTTCCCTGACATGCATGTACACACACACAC
This sequence comes from Protopterus annectens, assembly GCF_019279795.1. Classification (NCBI taxonomy): domain Eukaryota; kingdom Metazoa; phylum Chordata; order Ceratodontiformes; family Protopteridae; genus Protopterus; species Protopterus annectens. The sequence continues at coordinate 216,101,629 of NC_056751.1, forward strand.
ACACACACACACACACACACACACACACACACACACACACACCTTTTTTTGTCTTCTTTTTTGACATTTTATACTTGCTAAACAGCAGAAACACTGCTTAGCAAGTGTAAAATATTGGCGGCCATTTCGTTTTCTGAGTCCAAGCTCCATGGCAGCTTGATATTTTATTTTATTTTTTAGTTTTGCTTATGGCCCTACTCCCTTATTATTCTTCAACAGCTTGAACAAGCTAGAGTGCCACAATGCAAGTTCCCTTAACATAAGCATTCACATACATGCCAAATACCTCGTAGAGCACACAAATGCACTTCTGCTGGATGCTCATTCTTATCCCTGTGCTTATAGAACAAGTGGTCTTCTTACCGAGTCATTCTTTCAATGGCCTCAGTCACCCCCCCCCCCCCCCCTGGTAGGCAAGCAGGTGTCAGTTATTCACTTCTACTGTGCCTGGCTGTCTCATCCAGCAGATGGATTTATAATGAATCCTGGGTCACAGTCAGCCATTTATCCCTCCACGACAAAGGAGTCACATTGTTCTTATCACATAGTGAGATGTCCTGTGGGTGGGCACTTAAGATATGAGGGAAAACTCTACCTATTATGATGAAGCAAAACAAAAAACAGTTTTAATTCTTCAAGTAGCACTCTTCTAAGAAACAACCTCTTTCCTTTATGAGAGTTAGTTTTCTTATATTATAGCAGTCCAGTACTCTGTTCATTGTCCCTTTCAAAACCTAGCCATGTAATCAAATGTATTATTATGCTTCCCAACTTGACATTTCTGCACTTTCAAATGCAGCACAAGTTTTAAACATAAAAAGAAAAAAAAAGAGTGACTGACACTATTTTACCAGTTGTTTTCCTGAACTTGTTTTATAGTAACATAATTGTTCCTCCTGATTCAGAAATTTATTAATGCACTTGTCACAGTTAGAGCAATACAGACAGAAGTGGAATTTCAAAGATGGGAAGAAGGAGAGACGAGAAGTGCACGTTATATTTCACTAATTGCAATGTAACAGAGTAAAATCGAACAGTGTATGTACTCTTCAGAAAGACATTTCAGCACCTGTGAACAGCCTCTGCCTACAAATCTGTATTTTCTAGCTATTATTTGTGATCATGGAATGGAATCACAGATAATACATCAGTAAAATTAAACAGTTGATTGATATGTAAACAAAAGTATCAAAACATTCCAACAAAAGTCAAGAAATAATTCTCCCCAAAACTTTAAGCAATACTTATTATTTTATGTTTAAACAGAGTTAGATACTTAGACAATCAATTGCCTGGATTCATGAATGCCTATATTTCATGTTAAGTTCATGTGTGCTTTGTGCAGTGGTAAGCATGCTAATCAGTATTCATTAAATAGATCTGCATGCCATGCCCATCTTCAAAACAAGAGTAAGCAACGAAATATGCCAATGAATGCATAAGTAGGTGAAATAAATGCCAATGAAACAATTCAGCAAGGTGGAGCAATTCAGAAAAGTATAAAACTGGCATGTACATGCCATTCTGCCTACATGTTCTCCCTCTTAGACTCAATTCCACTATTCTTTGGAATGCAGCCATGAACACACACTTACAGGAAAATGGTAGTTGTCGCTGCTATTATTAACCTATTTGTGTAGCAGCTTTTAATACAAGGTGCTGCTGCTGCTGTCAGACCTAGTCCTAGAAGAGGAATGGTCTTCAGACCCCATATGACCTATCATGGACGTCATGATACAGAAATTGTAGAGCACTATAGGGTGAAAAGGGAGACCTTAATAGAAATATACAACCTGCCATCTCACCTGAGGCCCTAGAAAAATTACTCACCTGAGGCCTCAGAGAAATTATGGAGAACGCATCCCAGTGAACCATTATGTATATTAGTTACAGACACTTTTCAGAGTTCCACAGGGTAATATTTTAGGGGTGTCATGGGTCTCACTCTCCAAAATATTTACATAAATTTCTAAACACAATGCTGCAACATGTAAGGGATCATAACCGGTTTCCACATAACACAGACAAGACAGCTACAACCATACAATATTGATATGGCATAGTACATTTTCCGAGGTTCTGGAGACCATAGACTGCACAGTCATCAAAATAAAAGCCCCACTTGGGGAACAGGGAAGTAGCTATATCAACAGGAAAGGATACCACTCTATGAACTGTCAAGGTAGTGCCTAATTCTGAAGGAATCATCAACAATGTTTGTGCGGGTAACCCTGGCAGTTTTCATTACTCACATATATGGCACACCTGTGACCTGTATGTATGCTTTCCTAGAGGTGACTTTCCACAAGGACATCTAGTGGGGGATGCAGCTTATGCACTTGAACCTTGGCTCATGACACCCATGAGAAACCCAAATAACACCAATGAGCAAGGATACAAGAATGCCCATAGTCAAACCAGGAATATTCTTGAACATGTGCCTAGCTTGCTCAAATCAGGGTTCCAATGACCCAGCCACCATGGCCAGAATAATCACAGTCTGTGCCATGTCACACAATATAATTGTCAGGCAACTTTTGGAACAAGGCAGGGCCAGCAAAACCAGATGACACAGATGAAAAGTCTGAGGATGAACCAGTAGCCATGGATGATCTTGGTAGATGTACACAATATTCTATGGCCCTGGCTAAGAGACAGTGGACAGCACACACACACACACACACACACGCACACACACACACACACACACACACACACACACACACACACACACACACACACACACACACACACAGACACACGTAGGTGAAAGCCTAAGAAGGTAAGCATATGCAAACAGTAACACTGATGCATGCAAAATGAGCAACCTTTACTTACCCATCTTAACCATGCAATGATTGTATTCTGTGGGGAGCAATCAGAGTCAGCCCCAGAAGGCACAAAGCCAAATTAAATGATGAAACTGTAAAGAAGAGATAGAAATGATTACCCTCATATGCAAATATTGTATGCCAGTAAAATCAAACATGTCTCAACTATATAGGCATGTCAGAGTAACTCATGAGTAATACTTGAACAAATATTGATCTGCACAGCACATCACACAATAAAGTTGCCCTTTGCCAGGAGTTGCACTACAAGTTCCTACTCTGTATAAATGCACACATGTAATATATGCAATGATAAACCTGGTAGAGCTGAAAAAAATGTATAAGCTGTTAATACATAGTAGCATTGACAATTAATCAAGTATAGGAAATGTTACCATTTGGGATAACCTTTATGGATGTCATGCATATACAACATGCTTAACACAGTTGTTAGTCTAAAATGTAACCTTTACCTTGCTACCAGTGATATAAAATGTTGTCACATGTGTTCCATCTTTAGAGACATGTTGCTATATAGACATGTAGCATAAGAGGAAGACATTTCAAATTAAACTGCTATATTTTCAGTGCCAACACATATGGACAAACTGCATACATAACACAATGTAATTTGAAATATAAGCCATCACAAGTATTTAATTGTTTATTTATAAATAAACATCATATACTTTCATGTGATTTCTTATGAAAATCCAAATAAAATAATGCAAGTGCAGCAGTAGAACAGCAGTATCTCAAGTTAGTGAATTCATACTGTCTTTCCTATTATGATACAAATGTCTTAGCACCTGGTTGTGCTTATATAGTACAAATTAACACCTCTGGACACTGTGAATATATAAATCAGTTGTGAACTTATTATCATTCATATAACAAACAATCTGCACAAAGTGCTGCTCAGGTAAACATGGTGTGATGACCTACATGATGCTGTGAACAAACCTTAGCAGTACAAGAATGAGTATTGAGAAGTGGGGCTTGCAAAGGGCTTGCAAGTGTGACTCCTTAGCAATAGTATATGAATAATCAGGTGTTTAATACTCCTGTCACTTTGATGTACACTTACAGAGGGTGTATCAGATACAATATACTTAAAAAGACATTTGGGATTACATTGAATAATTTAGGAGATAAACTTCATACCACTGTTAATGTGCCATATCTAAATACTTGCAAACATACCTCTCAAGCTCTTACAGCAAGAAATCTGAACAAATCCATTAATAAAAGTGGTACAGAGGCCAAAAAATATGGATATTTTTTAAATATTGTTCTTACAAACTTAGAAAGTTGATAGATAACAGGTTTTGATTTAGCATGAATGTTCTAAAGGGTATGAAGTCCAAAACTCAAATGTCATTATTTTCTAACTTCAGTCTTTAATAATTTGCCAGTGCCTTCTGTGGAAGGTTGAGCACTGGGCTGGCAACTCAACACTGTAAAACTCCACTGCCAATCATGACCAGACAGGTGATCCACTGTGGCGACCCCTAACTGGGAATAGCCAAAAGAAGAAGAATAAGTCTTTAATGATTTGCCACTAATTTGCCAGAAAACCATAATTTTTTGAAAAACAGACTAAAAATCTGAGGCACAAATCTGGATATTCTGCAAAAATCTATACATTTTTTGAGAGGTATGCTAGCAAAGCATAATGCTATCACCTTAGAAATGCACCCAAATACATTTAATTATCACAAAATAAAAGTTAAAACACACTCTTGTTTTCCATACATTTCTCATCTCTGTAACATGATTTGTTAGGCTAACTGTAGTAAATATCAAATGCATGTAGGTATCAACCATGAAATGGCAAAAGACAACTTAATAACATGGATATATTGCACCATAAAAGCATTATAATATCAAAACTTGACTATTTATGCTCCACTTTCACTACCTCATGCATCTCTCTTTCTGTATATGGCACATGCTTTTAATGTTCCCAATGTTTCATGTTAATGCCATTATATCAAGGCTTAAATCTAGAAAGGCTGATGTCTGTGTAAAAATAAAGTTCCATAACACTCACATGTTCATGGTATAAGAGCCAAGAGTCCAGAAGTCATCACTCATGCATATTTTTCCTTCTTCTTTTTTGTGGCTTCATCCTTTGCACAAAGGTTATCAGTGCACTTCTGTGACTGTCTGTGGTCACTAGTAGAGAACAATGGTTCACTTCCCATGAAAAAAAATAATAATTTGGAATGCCGTCAGTCGTACATATAAGACTGGAGCCATTGTGCTACCCATCATCTCTTTGGACAGTACTGACCAAAGAAAGATTTTAATGCAATAAGTTTGGAGAAGCCTTAGAGATAATTCAGGGATTGAATTCAGGTTACACGTATTTTTATGAGGGGGTCAAAATAAGTAGTTTCACAGAATTTTTGTTAGGAATTAACCATGAAGTAAAACTGACTATATTAAAAATATTAAACTTGCAACACAGCTATGTGTAATGATTGCTGCATAACTCAAGTATAATCTGTGTAAATTGTGTTAAGCATAAGAATTATGATAGTTAATTTAAACAACACTTGCACATGTATAAAATGCATAATATTTAGTGTAAAAAATATGACATCACATATAATTATTGTATGTGTGTGTAGGACAGTATGTCACGCAAATATGTATGGCAAATACCCCAACATATACTAATCAGATCATGGAACTCCATGCATATGAAATTTATCTGCATAGAAATTCTGGCTTTTACATGTAACTCCAGCACCATGACTAGCAAAAACTTACACATGTATAGGCTTGTCATGGTTAGAGCTCCACTCATGTTGAAATTGTTATACCTCCACTTACAACTTAAAAATGTTAGTTCTGTGGTATTGACAGTTAATAAGCAACATTTTGCATTTTATCATTCTTTTTGGTCATGGCCTCAGTTCCCAGGTGATATTGCATAAAGTTTGTATTTTGTTTGTTCCACCAACCCATTATGTAGCAATTCACTGCATGTTCCCCTAAACAACAATGATTATAACCAACATCATAAAGCATTTGATGATTTTACAGTGAAACATGTAAATATGATGAGCATTACTCAGGACCAAATCTCATTGCCATATGTCACACCTCCATTGTATTTTGAAGGGATCACTCCCAATTTCTTTGACAGGTCATTTGTGGGTTTTGTTTGTGCAAATTAAGCTGGTAAGATTGTCTGTCATTGAGCAAAAGCAGGTACATGTGAGATCTGAATTGGGCACCAACTCAGACAGAAAGTTGTGGGTGTCTTTTAGAAGAAATCCCAAAGGTGGTGTGAAGAGGTGTCTAGAATTTTTGTGGCACTCCTCACAAAGGGCTACATCTGTAGGCATTTGCTGGGGGCTATACTGGGTCTTAGTACAAGGCTGAGGCTTGGAATGGCTTAGCCAAGGCTGTCTCCAGTTCAACTGCCATATGAGGAACAGTGTCATTCATCACCATTATAGTGACATCAAGAGGCACAAGCAGTACATCCTGAGCTGACAGGAGGCATAATATAAAACTGCAAACATCCCTGAGTTGTCATCACCTGTCAATAATGTACCATGGACCATGGACATGCCAGGCAATACAGTTATTCGTTATGCTTCCTTTTTTTCTGTTTTCTGTTCTGCTCTGTTCTGTAAAGCTGATGAAGTAATAACCCCAACATCAGAAAAAATTGTCTCACCACAGAGATACAAGGAGTAAGTATGGATCAGGTATGAATGCAAGGAAGATCATATTTTACAGAGCATCAGTGCATATCAGCTTGAGAAGGCATACCTAACCTTTCTACCAAGCATGCATGCCTGCTTCCATAGTTCTTAATTGTTGCTTCAGTCAATGAGTAAATCAACTTTGCTTTGGGGGGGGTTCAATTCCCAAAAGCAGCAGTTAGCTTTTGTTAGTGTACATGATAGTATGTAACAATTATTTACCATAATATTAAATAACATTAAACATCCAATATGTCAGAGTCAGCAAATTGTTTTCCTATTATTTATAATAGCACTGAGACTGATGTATTTTTATGACACATCAATATCTTCATATCCTATCTGCATGCAGCAAAGGTTAACATAATTATGTGTTATATTAGCTTATATATCGAAATATTAATCTGACATGGCATTGATGTTATCTATTTTTTTGCCAATCCTATATCTTTCTGTCTTTTTTTATTCTGTGTAAAAACCATTGCTGTTTCAACACAAATGACCATCAGAAGAGGGTGTTAGACTGACCACTGAGGTTTGGCCCACCATACCTCCACAGGTAGCTGTGGCAGCACCACCACATGCAGCACAGACACACAGCACATCTGGGTCCCAACCTTTCAGTGTTGCCTCCACATCTCCTGCCTACCTGCTTCAACTGCCTCAGGTATCCCAAGCCTGGCTGCTGGTACATTGGTACCTGCTGGGATTAGTACTGGAGGTAGCGATTTTTGTCATCCAGCAGGAGCTGACTGGGCTGGTGAAGAACATCATGGAGAGAACCCTCAGTGCTCATATCAGCAGAGTACAAAAAATCCTGCAGTGAACTGCAAAGTCAATGCCACATCCAGCACTGACCCAGGGATCTGCAGCAGGAGACAGTGGTGACAGTTCTGAGGGTGAGGACTAGATTTTCAATGTGCTCAAGCAGAACCTGAATAAACCTACAACCCCCCCTATCTATCCCCAGTAATGGTGTCCCTTAATCTTTTGTGTCTGTCACCATCCCTGTCTGTCTTGTAAGTCCTAAATGTCTGCATCTGCTACCTAATCTACCCAGCCTACCTAATCCACTTATTCCTAACGACCTTCCCCAACATTCCTATCTCTAAAAAAAGCATATGTATGTGTGTGTGTGTGTGTGTGTGTGTGTGTGTGTGTGTGTGTGTGTGTGTATATATATATATATATATATATATATATAGGGAGAGAGAGAAACTTATTTTTGATGAAGTGGATCGCTATGGTGCTCTTCCACCACTATCCTGCGCATTCCCCATTTGTTCTACCCTTTGCTTGTCCCCCATTTTCACCATTGTCATATCAACCTTTTCTCACATATTTAATTTGGTCAAAAAACAGAATCACACATGATATGCATGGTAAGATCCAGCCCATATAAAGACCTTCAGTTTTTGTCCTCAGTGGTTACACACCAATTGGCATCTTGCTCCAGTGCTGAGTGATAAGTGGCACTAAGATTTTGCCTTTGGACATGTTAGTCTGCTGCTCCTCATGCTACTGTGCTTATCCTCACTGTTGAAAGAATGGAGACAGCACTATGAAGAGCTTTTATCATATATTGAACAGGCTGCAGAGTTGAATGTACACCATATGGAATATTGCAATTATAACTACTTTTATGAAGTATGCTGCAGACAAATTCCCATGCTTCATAGTGCTGCCATATTATGGGATTCAACCAGCATTAACATTCTTGGTCCCTTATGAATTTTATAATCAGGCTCAAAGTGTTCATATCTTCCCAGAAATAAGCACAAGACGTTTGGCACTTGATTTGTTAAGCATAGTACACTAAGCACATCTTAAAACTATTGCTGCAATACACTCATAAGGAGATAGGATGAATTAATTTGCATTGCCATGCATTTTCTGAAGTCTTTTAATAATGGCATTTACATGTATGTTATTATGTAATGACTGTATTACTCAGTGATGTCATACAAACACATACAATTGCATAACAAGCAGTATAACATGTCTCAGATACAGGGACAATCACTAGATATGAGGGATGTCTAAGCATGCACCTGTATTATCCATATCATTACTACTTCAGTCATCAGGACACATGTGTAAATCGTGACATACAAAACATTAACATACCACACATCTATTCTGAATTGGGTCAAAATTAGACATATTTCTAAGCCTACACTCCTTATTTGCATGAAGGTTGACATGAATCACCACAGACTACTGTTAATTCCCATACTAATTGTGTGTGTGCTAATAGTTAGACATCAGTTGTGCAAATGAGCTTGTCAGCAGTGCGTTTCAGAGAGTGATTTTGACAAAAAAAGTAATGTGAGTGGCTTGTTTTACTTGTGCATGTTGTAATGGACTGTTGTACTCAAGATACGAAGAGTTAACAGTGATGGTGTCTAAACACATTATTGTGTAAAGTATATGTCTGCACTCCACCACATTAGATTTGCAAATGATGTACAATGGTGTGGTAGCTTTGGATACATACTGGATGAGTAGTAAAAAGGAGTGTACTTTCATATGTTTGGCCTGCATGTTTGTAATTTACACTGCACAGTGTCCACTTATAAGGAAATATTGAAAATGACACACAACAAATGATTACTATTCACAAAGAAACATCCTGTGCTGAACTCTCAGGAATTCCTAGTTGTGAATTTGCTGTTTCACAAATGAGATTATCATCAATGTACCATACAGTGAAACAGCTACATGTCATGCACACTATTACAATGCACATGAATGACAGGATAGATAAGTTATGTGGCAAGTGACCTTACTTGTGATCAACACATTGCCTTTACTTCTGCTTATCAAGACACATTCCTTTACACCCAAACATGTGATGCACACTAGCTTCTCTGCAACACACTGATGCAAAAATCCTAATGAATTGTGCAGTATGCCACATTTAAAGTCAGGCGTCCCCTGTGGTGCTTGTGGTTGATATAATGTACTCTCAATTGTGTAATTAAATAGGCAGGTGTTAGAATGCATCAGTGACTGACTAGCATGAGTGTGTGCATGTGCATGTGTGTGTGTGTGTGTGTGTGTGTGTGTGTGTGTGTGTGTGTGCGTGTGCGTGTGCGTGTGTGTGTGTGTGTGTGTGTGTGTGTGTGTGTGTGTGTGTAGTACTGGGTAGGACTGGCTTTACCCACACATCTGTTGTGTACACTTCCACTCACCAGAAACATTTAAACTGGGAGAGGGCTCCTGCCTCAATTTTTACCACTTTTACCATAGACCTCTTCTCTGCAAAATGAGGCAATCCTTTCAAAAGTGCATTCTCTCAGTCTTATAATCAGACTTCTTCTGTTGTGCTTGCAGATGATGCAATGTTTTCTAAATTGTATAACTAGATAGGTAGGTGGTTTGACTTCAACAGTGTTAAAGTAGTGTGAGTGAGTGTGTGTGTGTGTGTGTGTGTGTGTGTGCGTGTGTGTGTGTGTGCGTGTGTGTGTGTGTGTGTGTGTGTGTGTGTGTGTGTGTGTGTGTGTGTGTGTGTGTGTGTGTGTGTGTGTGTGTGTGTGTGTGTGTGTGTGTGTGTGTGTGTGTGTGTGTGTGTGTGTGTGTGTGTGTGTGTGTGTGTGTGTGTTTGTATCTAGTGTAAGATAAGTAAGGCTTTGACAACAGATCAGTCAAAACATTTAAACTGGGAGAGGTCTCCCCCATCATTTCTCCCACTTTTATCACAAACATCTCCTCTTCAGCACACTGATATGGTAATTCTTTCAAAGGTTCACTCTCTCACTGCTGTAGTCAAACTTCTGTGGTGCTTATGGTTCACCCTGTGTACTCTCAGTCATGTAACTAGACAAATTGGTGGTTTCACTCCAGTATTATAGAACTAGCATGAGGGTGCGTCTCATGTATGGCTTCAACAACAGGTGTAAAATGTTCATTTCTAGTCAGTTGAATCATTTAAATTGGGAGAGGACTTCCCCATAATTACTTCCACTTTAATCACATACATCTCTTCTGCAACACACATATGAGAAATCCTTTCAAAAGTGCATCTTGCAGTCAGACATCTCATGTGGCAGTTGCAGTTGATACTGTGTACTGTAGATGGTTTAACTACATTGTTAGGTAGTTTACCTCTAACATCCTTTCTAGTCTCAGGTAAGTATGGATTCAACAACAGATCTGATTTTCACATTTCCAGCCAGAAGAAACATTTAAGCTGGGAGAGGCCTCCTGCATCAATCTGTTGTATTTTTAGCCAAAAACACATTCTGTGCAACACACTGATGATGTCATTGTATCATATGTGGACTATGTCAGTAGTGTAATCAGACTTCCACTGTGTTGCTTTCAGTTGATTATATGTACTCTAGATTGTGTAACTGGATAGGTAGGTATTTTGAATACAGCATTGCATAAATACTATTACTGTGTATGCGACTGTACTGTCTGATAGAATTGGCTTCGTCAAAAGATCCATTGTGTGCATTTTTCACTTAAGAAACATATTTACACTAGAAAAGGACCCGCCAATCTGCTCTATATTTTAGCCAAAATACATTCTGTGCAGCACACTGATAATGCCATCCTTTCAAATGTGTACTTTCATACTTGTAAGCAAACATTTTCTGTGGCCCTTGCAATTCATGCTATGTCCTCTAGCTTGTGATCTAGTTAGGTAGTTGGTTCAAAGCGAGACATTATTCCACAAATGTGTGTGTGTGTGTGTGTGTGTGTGTGTGTGTGTGTGTGTGTGTGTGTGTGTGTGAATGTACATATACATAAGAATGGTGCCACCCACATATCTGATGTGCACATATATAGCCAGAGAGGTCAATTTATCTTTATTTTTGTCTTGTTGAAATGTCCTTTATCTCATCTTAGTAGTAAGCATTATTTTGTAGTAAGAGGAAATGATACAGTGTTCTATAGCTTTTTGGCTGAGTAAAGCCATGTGTTTGAATCTGATATTAGGTACATATTCCTCATGATTCTACTTTTACAGTCCCTGGAATGACTGCATTTTGCAAAATGTGTGGTCAAGTACAGATACCATCATGCAGTATTTCCGAATAAAGAGACAAAGCACTCAATTTCAATTTAAAGTACCATATATGCCTTGCAGCACTAAGATACTGTAAAGCCTTCAAAGAGACCCTATCTCACATTTATAGTAAGACCTCTCCTGTGGTGTGTGCATTTGGACAATATCCTATAATATGTGTGTTTGCATATATAGGTAGGCAGGTGTTTAAAACCAGCAGTGGCTGAGTAGCTGAGTAGTATGAATATGTGTCAATTGGGTCTATATTATATAAGTGAATGCACAGAATTGCGAATGTTATATAATCGACCAACAATCCTCGAAAACCCAAAATGTCGAACACATGGATCAGCGATTTTTTCCCATGGAAAAAAAATTGCTGATCCGTAACAAAAAAAAAATCAAAACACAAAATGTGTGCCCCCCACACAGCCCCCTGCTTGAATATACCAACTCCGAGATCGCACCACAGTGGAGGAAATGGCAAAGTCCTGAAAACAGCCCAGTGATTTTTTTCCTTTGGAAAAAAATTGCTGTTCCATGCTTTCAGTATTTTGCCATTTCGCATAATGACGTTAGACTAAACAGCATTCGCAATTCATTGCGTTTGCTAAAATACTAGATAGCCTGTCAATCTACTGCAATAAATGATTTACATCCACCACAGTTTTAATGTGTACAATTAGAGTGGGAAAGGGCTCCTCTATTACTTTTAGTTCAATCAACTACTTTGCACTACAGTAATAATGTCAGACCTTCAAATATGCTCTGTCTCACAGTTGTGTTAAGACTTTGCTTGTGGCACTTGTGGTTAATAAACAGTTCTGTAGATTGTGGACTTACATAGTAAAGAACAACATAATGTGAGTGTGACACATACAACATTGTATCAATTCATTTCTATTCAATTTTACATTTAACAAAGTCCTTTCAACACATTGGGGATTTCATGCCAGTCAAATAGATGTTCTGTGATGCTTGTGGTGAGCGTTCTCCTGTAGTAAATGCAGTTAAGGATGACTTATATAACACATGTAGCCAGATAGGTAGTGGCTCAGATCTGGGAATGTATATGTGGTAAACAATGTGAATTGATAAGAGTGACTTATCTAAAGAGCAGTGATGTGGCTAAATCACATTTGTAGTCTAACAGCAGTTGTTGTTGTGTCTTTCGGCTTTTCCCGGTTAGGGGTCGCCACAGCGGAACTCCGGTTCGCTAATGATTGGCAGTAGATTTTTACATGCTGGCTTGCCAGGCCTAACGCACAACCTTCAATGAAGGAATGCCCATTCACGCATGTCACCACACAGAAGACGTTTTAACTGAGAATCGAACAGGCAACGTCTAACTGTGAGGCGACAACACTACCGCAGCACCACCACTGCAGTCTAACAGCAGTGATGTGGCTAAATCACACTTGTAGTCTAACAGCTGTGATGGGGCTAAATCACACTTGTGTAAACAGTAACATTGCTACTTCCTTCTGATCACTCAGAATAATTTGTATTAGATAAATGAAACCTTTAGACTAGAGGTGGTGAAGGTGGATGAGTTTAAGTACTTGGGATCAACAGTTCAGAGTAATGGTGAGTGTAGAAAAGAGGTGAAGAAGAGAGTGCAGGCAGGATGGAATGGTTGGAGAAGAGTGTCAGGGGTGATTTGTGACAGATGGGAGAAGCGATTCAGGAGTGATTTGTGACAGACAGGTACCAGTAAGAGTGAAAAGGAAGGTCTACAAGAGAGTAGTGAGACCAGCTATGTTATATGGGTTGGAGACGGTGGCATTAACAAAAAGGCAGGAGTTTGAGCTGGATGTGGCAGAGTTAATGATATTAAGATTTGCACTGGGTGTGACAAGGGTGGACAGGATTATGAATCAGTATATTAGAGGGTCAGCTCAGGTTGGACAGTTTGGAGACATAGCCAGAGAGGCGAGATTGCGTTGGTTTGGACATGTGCTGAGGAGGGATGCTGGGTATATTGGGAAAAGGATGCTAAGGATGGAGCTGCCAGGTAAGAGGAAAAGAGGAAGGCCTAAGATAAGGTTTATGGATGTGGTGAGAGAGGACATGCAGGTGGTTGGTGTGACAAAGCAAGATGCAGAGGACAGGAAGAAATGGAAACAGATGATCCACTGTGGTGACCCTTAATGGGACCAGCTGAAAGAGAGAAGAAGAAGATAAATGAAACCCTTCAACTCTCTAATATTTGCTATCTACAGGTTCTGTTCTGGTTAATAAAAATATGCCTGATCTGGGTATAAAACAAAATGGGCTAAAACATTTTCCCTGCTTGTATCTTTACTATCCATATCCATAAACAAGAGCTTCCAGTTTCTCAATTTGTGTATTACCTTTTGTTTTGTGTCTTCCTACGTATCCCTAGATGCCATAACAGAATCCTTTTTAAACCATACTCCAAAATACTTTTTTTTTATCATGTTCCCATAAATATTGAAATTGCTAAATCAATTCTTCTGTGGATATGTAGTGTATAGCTAATTGTCTTTGTTTTATCTTCATTAATTTTTATCCTGAAAAGATATGAAACTGTCTTAGAATGTTCCACAATACTGAAATGTCCTTTTCTGGTTTTCTCACATGTACAAAATAATATCATCTGCAAGTACAGCCAAGTTTTCTTGACTATCATATCAATTATATCCTTGAATTTCTGATTCCCTTATTTTCTTTGCCAGTGATTCTAAATATAATACAAGTAGCAAAGGGGAAAGAGGAAACCCCTGCCTGGTAACTCTGTTTAAACAGAACTTATCACAGAGGAACCCCACACAAACACTTTATTTTCACCTGCTATTCCTCATGCATCCTAATAATTAACCTTATTATTGTATCAGGGAGTACAAATGTTTCTATTGCCCTACTCATAAAATCCCAGCTTACCCTGTCAAATGTTTTTTTCTGCATCAAGAACCATCGACAACAGTGGTCTTTATTCTGCTTCCCCCTGGATCATCATTGTTAAATATTTGACTTTTGGCAACACCTTTGCCATTCTTTTAGTCACTATAGAAATAGACATTTTATAATCACAGTTTAGAATGGAAATGGGCCTGTATGAAGCTGGATCTGATAGGTCTTTACATCTTTAGATATTACAGCTACCACCACTTTCTTCCAGGATGTTGGTGCTTCTTCTCCTTTTAAAATACTGTTAAACAAATCCTCCCAGATCTTTATCACTTTCTTCTGTCCTAACTTCCAGACTTTTACAGGAATACCATCTATTCCTGGGGACTTTCCTGTAGATCGGTTATACATCACCATTTTTATCTCATCTCTTCCTATCCTAACTGTTAATTGAGCCTCATCTATGTCTGACCTTGGCATATTTAATTCTTCCATAAATATTCCATTAATGCTTTTTCCTTGACTTCCAAAACTCTCTCCTTTATGCAGATTTTTATATAAAACTTCTGAAATATTTCTAATACCTCTACAGGATCTCTTGTTATTTACCTTGTTATAGGCTCCCTAAGCTTAGCAAAATTCCTTTATATTTTGTGTTACCTGAGCTGATGTGCTAAAAGCTTTTGTGCTCTAGAGTTATTATCTAAACAACAGTTGCTTAACAGCAATCTTTCTAAACTCATGCATATATTATCCAGGCAATCCCTTATTTTCTCTTTAGTATTCTGCTGTTGGGTCTATTTTTGTACTGTGAGATTCCCCCGTTCTGTAATACTTTAACCTTTGTCAGTCCCTCTAAATTATTCTTGTTGCTTTTTAACCATATCTTTATTATTTTACCTCTACCCTGCTTTTAAACTCCAGTTTCATTTTATCCCACTCCCTAGCTATATTTTCTGAAGATACTTCTATCAAAACTTTCAATTAAATGCACATAGCATGTGAAATGTAGGTTCTGTCTATCCTAGCCCAGTTATTGTACCTTGGGGGATAATATGTAAATTCTCACTAAGCTCCTACTACTGAATTCATGTCTCTCAAACAAAATATTTTCATAAATTTCTTCAAAAATCTTCTCTGTTTTGTTACACTTTCCCTTCTAGGCCCCCTGATACATCCTCACTGTTACAAATCAAATTCCAGTCCATGCCAATAAGTAATATTCCCTGCTAAAAGCTGATTATTTCTCTCATAATTTTCTTAAGCTCCACTGTAGCAGTTTTAGCTGGAATACAGATACATGGCAGCACAATCCTCCTTCCTTGCCAATAACCCCTTACTACCACAAATGTACCATTATTATTTTTTCTCTCCTCTTCTATCACAAGTGGAGATCCTCTAGAAATTAATATAAGTATTCCTTTTGTCTACTACTATTCATTCTCTCACTATACCCTAGCCAAATTAGTCACTGATCAGTTTTAACAATTGGCTTAATTACTGGTGTTATTCTAAGGGGATCCAATGTCTGTCTGCTTGGGATGACATGCTCGACAAGCCACGCTGCTTCGCAAGGGATGGCTTGCACCTGTCACCCCTGGGCTTCCGGATATTGGCCAAGGCTCTTGCCACCCCCATAGTGCCTTTTTTAGGCAAGGCTCAAATGACAAACCTACCTCCCTAGAAAACACAAGTGGAAAAAAACTAAGGGTAATGCTGCTCAATGCCAGAAGTCTAAACCTCAAGATGCACGTTCTCGAAGCCCTCCTCAGTATGGAGAACATCGATGTCTGTGCAGTGACTGAAACCTGGTTCAAGGCTCCTGATAGCACCCCAGCACTATCAGGTTTTACCTCATATCATGCTTTCCGGCCCCAAAACTTGGACTGAACCACAAAAGGAGGGGGAGTATCCATATTCATCAAAGATACCCACACCTCCAGGTTAGTGGCAACGCACGAAGCATCGGAGACCATCCAGGTGCAATTAACCATAGGCAAAACTGCCTTACAGTTTGTAGCATGCTACAGACCACCCTCTCAAACTCAGGAACCCCACACAGCCTTCCTGAAGACACTGGAGAGTATGAATGTCTCTCCAAATACCATCATATTGGGAGACTTCAACTACCCAAACATAGACTGGGAACATTACTCAAGTCCCAACACCCTAGCCCAAAGGTTCCTAGAATTCATAAACTCAAATGCGATGGAACAACTAGTCACCATTCCCACAAGAGGAGACAATATACTTGACCTGATCATCACAAACATGGGGACAAAATGCTCCAAACCAGAAGTATATCCCTCATTGGTAAGATCAGACCATAAATTAATCTCACTGGTAATCCACATCCCGCTCCCACCCCCTGCACAAAAGACCACAGTGAAGAACTTCTCAAAAGCCAACTTCACACTTCTTAAGACTGAAGTGGTATCCTTCAAGGCCCCTGGGCCAGAGGAAACCACAACCCACACTGCTGAATCCTTTACAAATGCCTTCTACGGGCACCTTCAAGAATGCATGGATCATGCAATCCCAAATAAAACCAAGACACATTCCCCCAAAGGCAGGCGCCCAGTCTGGTGGACCCCAACCATAAACAAACTTTACAACAGGAGGAGGAAGCTACTACATGACAGAGCAAAATCCCTAAAAGGGAAGGCATCTCTGATCAGTACTAGCAAAAAACTACTATCACTCATAAAATCATCCAAGGCCAACTTTGAGAGAAAAATCGCAAAAGATACAAAAGATAATCACAAGGCCTTCTTTAGCTATGTTAGAAACCTGGGTGGAAACTCCCAGATATGCTCAGAGTTAGTCCAAAATGACAAAAAATACACTGAACCCACTGACATTGCCAACATTCTGGCAGACAGGTTCAGTGCAAATTTCTCCTCCCCCCCCCCCCAAAAGGAGAAATAACTATCCCAGCAGAGTGTAGCCTCCCTATCATCTCAGATGCCCAGGTGAGAGCTGCTCTCTCTAAAGCTAAAAACACAGCATCAATGGGACCGGACGGTGTCCCGGGCTGTGTGCTACATGAACTCCAAGAGGAACTAAACCCACACATAAGGCTGCTGTTTAATCTTAGCCTTACTACAGGATACGTACCCAAAGAGTGGCGTACGGCAACAGTGGTCCCACTTCACAAAGGTGGTGCTTCTACAGACCCTGGAAATTACCGCCCCATAAGCTTGACGAGCCTGGTCTGCAAAGCTATGCAGAGGATCATTATGGAACTCATAAACAAAGACATTGGGGACCTACAGACATTGGATCCTACCCAATTTGGCTTTGTCAAGGGCAGATCCTGCCTTTTGAACTTGGTCGACTTTTTTGAAACAGTCACTAAGGCCATTGATGAGGGTAAGGCAGTTCACACAGCCTACCTTGACCTTGCAAAAGCCTTTGACACAATACCCCACTCGGGCATCATAGACAAACTCACCAGCTTAAATGTAAACCCATATGTCACAAGATGGGTTTCAAACTGGCTCAAGGACAGAACCCACAGGGTCAGAGTTGCTGGAGCTATGTCAGACTCTAAGCCGGTCACAAGCGGTGTCCCACAGGGCTCAGTCCTGGGACCCCTCTTGTTCGGCATTTATTTTTCTGAGGTACAGGCAAACATAGGAGGATTGTGGCTGACAAAGTTCGCAGATGACAGCAAACTGGGCGCCATAATTGATACCCCAGCGGACACAAACATCCTTCAGAGAGGCCTCATAGAAATGGATAATTGGTACCAGAGCCATGACCTTAAGCTGAACGCCAAAAAATGTATAGTCATACCCTTTGGGAAAAATAAAGTACCCACAAATTACCACATAGGTGGTAATCCATTAAGTACGGAAGAGGTAATCAGGGACCTAGGGACCCAGGTTGACAGTAACCTCTCATTTGACACTCACATTGCCAAAGTGGTTAGGAAGACCTTCTATATTGCCCACCTTATCATGAAGGGTTTCACATCTAGATCAAGAGAGGTCATTGTGCCCCTGTACTCTTCTCTTATCAGGCCAATGATTGAGTACAATGCCCCATTTGGGATGTATCTTACCCGACACCTGCAGCAGTTGGAAAGACCCCAAAAGTTCCTCACCAAGAGGATAAAGGGTCTTAAACATATGTCATATGCTGCCCGACTGAAAAAACTCCAGCTCTATTCAGTCGCATACTGCCTACTCAGAGGTGATCTGTGCCTGACGTACAAGGCCATGTCCAATCCGGAATTAATGGACATGCTCCACCTCAGAAAATCCAAATCCATCAGAGCCACGAGAGCAAGAGACTTAAACCTCAACACAGAAATAAATAGGACATGCTGGAGGGACAAATTCATAACCCAGAGGCTCCCTACTCTCTGGAACAGAATCCCAATCCATGTTAGGCAGAGCCCCTCACTAACTCTATTCAAGAGAAATCTTGACGAGTGGATAGGAGATCGTAGGTTTACCCCGGGGGTCATCTCTGTGTCACTGCTAGACAGAGGCACAGTAAACTAAACCCTAAATGGGCATAGTATTCTCATCCTAAGGGGTGGTGATAGCCACACACACTCTGGCTAGGCTTGTAAATGCCCTAGGGCAGATAGCCTAGTACGAACATATGAACCATATGAACCTATTGTTTTCTGTTAATTATCCTGCTTACTATGGCCTTGTTACTTTGCTTTATTTTCAAGTATCTCTAACCAATATTTATATCTGCCAGCTTCTATCTTTGCACACTTTCTTATTACTATTGTTTCCTTCTTAAAGTACTTGCAGTCATGTTTTCAGATTTTCTATTCCATTTTTATTTTCCTATTTTTTTCGCACTTTTTTACCTTTCAAACTTACTCATCATTGTATCACAAGAATATCTGCTTTTCATTCACTTTCTATACTTTCCACTCAATCTTGTCTTATATAAATATCACATCTCTTCTCCACATTTCTCCCTCTGCTTTAGAAAGTTTAGTCCACTGGTGTCTTCTTTAAATTCCCTAGTATCATATCATATCATATCTTCTTTCCCTGTCCACATTTCTGCTAGTCATGTTTACACCATGTCCCCAACAACATTTCTTCCCTTCCAAAGCCAATCTGTTTTGCTAACCCTTGTAACTCATTTTCTTCCCAGTTTCCTCCTCTTCCTCACACAAAGAAACATCTCTCCCATCTCACTATCCATTTTCTGCTCTTACAGTCACTGAGCCACGACTCTTTTGGTGTCACCCTTTCTGTCCTTCATCTCAGAAAGCCCTCCAAATCTCTAGCTCATACTTCACATTGCAGACTGTTCTTCCCAGATAACTATTTATCTTTATTCATGGATTTTTCCATATATTTCTCTACTTTCAAGGTTGGTTATGCCTTTTCGTTTATTACAGTAATCTAATTGGTTCCTTCCTCCTCCATGCGTTCATCCCCTTTTCTTTATGGGGGAGGGTCGTTGATACTAGCCATAAAACTCCATTCTTAATATTCCATTTTTTTCACACTGCCCTTCTCTGGCCTGGGAACCTTATCCATTCGGAGGCCATTCTCATGGATACAGCTCAAGGAGCTACAGGGATACATAATTCTCTACTCATCTGACTTTTTTGCATCTGGATTGCCCAAATCATGATTTACATCATTGTTTTTCTTACTGGTGAAGATAATGTTCCCTTATTTCTTTAGTGACCCCTAGTATTCTAAGATTAATTCTTCTGGAACAGTTCTCTGTCATGTTGTTTTTCCATTTCAGGGATCTAATTTCTTCTTCCACACATATCATCCTTTGTGGTCAAAAAGACAATGCCTGCTCTAGCTCGTTAACTTTATTATCCATTTTACTTTCAAACAATATTTTGTTTTTCATGGAGGTGGCTTTTGTCAGTGCTCTAGGAATCTGGCTATTTTTTGCCCCAAACAACAAATTTTTATCAAATTTATTATTTCTTGTAATGCATTTCTAAAAATTCTCATCTATTGTCTCTCCTCCCTTTTATTGTAAATGTCCTCTGGATAGAGTTCAGAATTTTCTCAGCCAACTCTTCATGTCATTCACCTGCCTGGATGAAAAATATTTTTGATTATTGTACAACAGCCATAAATAAAGATGTCTATGGCTAAAATAATAGCATTCCAAGATGTAAACTTGCTGCAGGATACAATACAGTAAATGGTCAGACTATGGGATCATGACAGATGGGCATATATAGAAGATGAGATACAATTGTTACTACATAGTGTTGATTACGATATGCGGTGAGATAAGATGGAATCTTCCTGTGCTACTGGTGAAGGAGGCAATTCAAGTTAGCAGAAACATACCATAAAGTATCATTTGAGGTATACAACTGGTAGAATAATAGTACTGTCTGACTTTAGGAAAGTCTCAGGTGGTGTGAACAGAAATGTATGACAAGACTGATGGAGCTATTGATGGATGAGTAGAGAACTTGATTGTGTAAGGGTTTATATAAAGAATTATAACTTTCTGGAGGTACACTGTTAAAGGGACCATGTAAGAAGCAGGAGACATTTGTGGTAGAGACAGGTTGGTGCAGAGCTGTAGAAGGTAGTGGGTAAATCTCAACACTGTACATAGTAGGGGGTATTTAAAGCATTTATGTCATATAGAAATCCCTTAGCTGTTGATTTATCTATGATACTTGCAAAGAGAATCTTTGCAACACTACAGTATTATTTTATCAGGGGTGCTCTAGCTCATTAAGAAATCTACCCAGATGTTCACACAGCCGAGGTCTGTTTCATCTTAATCTGCCTTGATCATAACTGCAGCTTCAATTGTCGGTAGTGAGCCTATATGGTTGTTAAAAGTAGCTTTCTCAGCCTCAGCATGGCCAAGTTACTTGGGTTACCACAACCATTATGCAGTCATTGGCATACAACATTTCCAGTCTCCCTAGGAAAACATATTGCAGGTTTCTGAACAAAAACCTTATTCTGGAAGTTAAGCCATTGATTCCGGACAAGCAATGCAGATTGCCCGAGTTGTGGAACCGTGAATATGCTCATTACCCAGCAAAGATATATGAGGAGGCTATGGGGGTGTTTTAGTATTGCCTTCATGCATTTTTGGACAAGGAGAAAGCATATGAATGACTGTGAACCCCAAAAAATGTCTTAGTGGAGCTTCTGCAAGTCTGGGATCCCCGATGTCTGCTGCTTGGTTTCCAATCAGTGTATTTGAACTATGTAGTTTGTGTCCATATCCTCAGAATTAAGTTGCAGCTATACATGTTAGGTTTATGACTACATAAGGGACATCTTGTTTGTCATTATGTTTGTAAGATGCATAGGCAGGATATAATAGTGCAGCTAATGTCTAGAAAGTATTCACTTTGGGGACGTAAGGGCTGCATATTCTTTGTTTACAAATTATGTTGTCCTCTTAGTCTCAAGTGGCTATTGTCTTTTACATGAAATGGAGCTGTACTTTGAAAATAATTAAATGGTTAGGATAGCAAGGAAATTAGCACAGCCTAAACAGAGGTCTTAGTTATCTCCCAGAAAAGAGTGAACTGATCTCTGCAGGTAAGACAGGGGCAGCAATCACTGATGAAAGATTTTAAGTATCTTGAGGTCTTGTTCATGAGTGGACAAATAGGGTGGCTTGAAGATTGGCCCTGGGTTATGGGTGCAGCGGCACCACAGACAGTGTACTGGCCTGAGGTGGTCAACTGAGAAGTGAATCATGAAATTAAACTCTCACTTTTCCAATCAAGCTATCGGCCTCTTCCTCACATACCAGCCAGTGATCAAATGGACGAACCCACCTACACCAACAACAGAAATGAGATGTCTTCACAGTACAGCTAGCTTCAAACTCCTTGAGACAATAAGAAAATTAGTGATCTGGGAGTATCTCTGAGTACAGCCACCACTCCATTGAGATAAGTGAAATCCATGAAGGTTCATTTGGACAGCTTGAGCAATGCTGCCCATTGCCTACTAAAGACAGTATACTGGGCACAGCTCACTGGAAGGAGGCCCTGAGGCAGATCCAGGGCATGCTTAAAGGAATATATGTCTCAGCTTGACTATGAATACTTGAGCATCCCACAGGGTGTGCTAGAGATTGAACATCTGGGTAAGAACGTCAACGGTACTCTACTGAAGTTGCTACCACTACAGCCCTAACCCGAGCAAGCAGGTTATAAAATGGATGGACAGAGATATGAGACAGACATAATTAGGATGAAAATTTTCAAGCCTTAGAAAACTGTCTGTGCTGTAGGTGTACAAGACAGAACAGACATCACTAATGACTCACTAGCTTTGAACTGTTGGACTTCTACCCCCCTGCATTAAAATATGTATTGCCAGCTACACAGAGCATACAATACATCACACAATATGGACTGAGGACATCAGACTCAAGTTTATTATCAGAAACAAATAAATCTTAGTATCATGACTTCAGTAGCATAAGAATATGGGCACCCCTCATGTTGGTGTAAGTGTAACTTTTCCTGTTCTTAACGTAAATATGTTATACTTTGTCTGCGTTTTACATTTTTTCCTAATTTACAATCTCTCACTGACAAATATTTTAGCCCAGTATGATTTCACTGGATCCATTATTTGCTTCCACCAAAGCCTTTCATACAACTGTACAATGCAACAGTGTGTTACCCACATGCATGACCATTTAACATGATGTTCTTTAAAAACAAGTAGACATCTGACTTGACAAGGTGCATGGCCAAAGACATACTGCTGGATTCACGATGGCTTGCACGGAGTGTACGAGTAGAGTAAGACTCCATGCAGCCATCATGTCTGACGAGCGATCCAGGAACAGCTTCTGGGGTGTGTAAGAGAGCTCCTAAAATGTGTCCAACACGGACAAGGCTGGGATATGCAAATTACCTCACTTGCAACTGAAAGGCATGCAAATGAGGTAAATTTGCGATCCAGGAAGCACAAACCTGTCCGAGTAGGAGCTGTGTTAGCTGCAGAAATGCACTCAGTTGACAACTGTGTACCGTTCTGCAAATAGCACAATGGAGCCTTGTCAGCTCCAAATAAAGGTTGCATATGGTTGAGGAAGCATGCCAATGGCCAAATATACGGCCATTGGAAATGTTCCCAGATGCAAAATTAAAATAAAAATACTTTTTTTTTTTGGCGATTTCCGATGTTTAAGCGTAACGCAGTGCCGCGCAAACGGGGTGCACTAAAAAAATTATAAAATAAGAAAATAAAAGCCACAAACGTGGAATCTATGAAAATTGTTAAATTACAATGTAAGGGAATAGCAAGCTGAAGACAACATGGCCACCTAGTAGGGGTTGCTAAGGGGAGAAGCCCAGTCTAAGACATGTAACCAAGCATTAGTAGGAAATCCTATTTAAATGAGTGTTAGGATAGTGAATCGCACTTTTACATAGCAAATGAGCACAGTCAGTGGAGTGTAGGAGTAGGATATGGGGAGTAACAGAGTAGGAGATAGGTGACATCACAAGGGGGGTATGTATGAAAGTCGTGAAACTCATAGGAGCAGAATGGCATGTGTCAGCTGTCAGTTAGACATCATGGAAAGAGGTGTGTCAACAGGTATGCCAGGGAAAGCCAAGAAATGGAAGGTGTATACTGTGGATAACACCAAAGTTTCTTGCTGAGCAGGTATGCGCGCGTGTGCGTGCCTGTAAACCCGAGTAAGACAGAGTGCGCGCATGAAAGCATGAGTGTGCGCGTTTAAGACCGGAGTAAGCATGTATAAGGCTGTTTAAAGACCTGTAAGCACGTTTGCGCTGGTGTGCACGCGTTTTAACCCAAATAAGCAAGTTTTAGTCTGTCTAAGCATGTGTGCGCGCGTGTGAGCTGCTGTGAGCGTGTTTGCGCTTGTATGGGTGTCGCTCCCCTCTGAGGAAACAGGAAGGAAAAAGGAAGCACAACAAATAGTAGGAAGATACCAGGGAATACTAGTAGAGCTAGCAGGTGAAAACAATCAGAATCAGGCAATTACACAGGCAGAACACTAGCCCAGCCCAGCACTTAAAACTCTGCAAACAACAGTGCAGTTTGTTTTTCTCAAGAGACACTGCAACACTGGAGTAAGCTACTAGAAGTGAAAACTGAAAAAGCTTCACTCAGACAAAAAATGCTAGGGGCTGCCATTGCTGTTATAAGGCGACATATGCAACATGCTGAGGGTGGTGACAATGCAAATGCTGCCAGACAACCCACAGTGAGGAGACGGAGAAGAATGTACAGGTCTAGGGTCACCTACCAGGGGTTACATGAGCTGGAGATAGTGGAGCACTATAGAGTGGACAGAGACCTCCTGCAGCAAATTGTTGAGCTGTGCAAGCCATGCCTCACACACAGAACCAACAGAGGGGAACCCATCCCAGTGGAAACCAAGGTATGTGTTGGCCTAAGAATACTAGCAACAGGTACCTTCCAGAGATCAACTGGTGATATGATGGGGATATCACAGGCATCAGCATCCAGGGTACTGCACCAGTTCCTGGATGTCATGTCAGCACATGTCGGTGATCATGTATATTTCCCCAATTCCCGTGAGGTATTGGCCAGCAATATGCGTTTCTTCCAGCAAATAGCAGAATACCCTGAGGTAGTGGGTGCAATAGACTCCACGCATATACGCATCAAAGCACCAGCCGGTGAGTGGGGTAGGGCCTACATTAACCGCAAGGGCTTCCCCTCCATCAACTGCCAGGTCATGTGTGATGCCCAGGGCATAATAATGAATGTGTGTGCTGGCTGCCCTGGAAGCTACCATGATTCCCATATCTGGCAGCTGTACCAGACATTTGCCAATGGGGACATCCCACATGGTCACTTAGTGGGGGATGCTGGCTATGCACTGGAGCCGTGGCTGATGACACCCATCAGAAATGCACACACACCTGAACAGGAACGCCACAATGAGGCACATGCACAAACAAGAAATGCAATTGAGCGTGTGTTTGGGTTGCTCAAGTCACAGTTCTTGTGCCTGGACACATCTGGTGGAGCCTTGCAATACTCACCAACTACATGTACCCAAATTGTCATGGTATGTGCTATGCTACATAATATGATTCTGCAAAAACAGCTGCAGCAGGACCAGCATAGGCCTGGGCAAAACAGCCCCCCACCATTGCCAAGGCCATCACAGGCAGAGCGTGACTCGGAGGAGGAACAAACTGAGCCTGCCCCAGTAGGCAGAAGGAGGCGTGCCCAGTATGCCTTGGCCTTGGCAAAGAGGCAACGCATAGCACATACACTGGCTCAGTAGGAACCCTGGAAATGATACCTTTCTCTGACTCCCACATATAGTGAAAGGGATGCCTAAGTTGACACAACCTGCTTTCAAACATGTGCAGGGAGTGTAATATCTGCATCCGACATAGGCAGCCCTGCAGTACCACCTGAGGCATGATTGCCATGTGTTAAGCAATGTAAGGTAGTGCTAAACAGCATTTACCACCATGTAGTATATGCAAACTTGATGACCTTGAGTATCATCCTACCCTCACCAAACATGATGCCACAATATGAAGACAAGATGATCAATTACAACAACTGGCTTAAGTATTGGTGTCAGTGAAAGGGGATCCAATGCCTGTCAGCCTGGGATAACATGCTTGACAAGGCATGATGCTTCGCTAGGGATGGCTTTCACCTGTCACCTGTGGCCTTTTGGATATTGCCAAAGGCTCTTGTCACCCCCATAGTGCCTTTTTTAGGTAAGGCTCAAAAGACAAACCCACCTACATAGGTATCACAAGGGATAAGAAACTAGAAGTAATGCTACTCAATGCCAGAAGTCTAAACTGCAAGATGCATGCACTCCAAACTCTCCTCAGCATGGAGAATTTTGATATCTGTGCAGTAACAGAAACCTGGTTCAAGGCTCCCAAGAGCACCCTAGCACTAACAGGTTACACCTCATACCATGCTTTACAGCCGCAAAACATGGCTCAAACTACAAAAGGAGGGTGAGTATCAATATTTGTCAAAGATATCCACACCCCCAGGTTGGTGGCACAGCATGAAGCATCAGTGACTATCCATGTGCAACTAACAGTGGGTAAAACCACCTTCCAGTTCATAACCTGCTACAGACCACCCTCCTAAACCCAGGAACTACACTTGGCTGACTGGAGAACACATGAAAATATGAAGGTCTCCCCAAACACCATTATATTGGGTGACTTCAACTACCCAAACATAGACTGGGAGAATTACCCTAGCTGCAATGCCCAAAGGTTCTTAGAATTTATAAACTCAAATGCTATGGAACAACTTGCTACCACTCCCACAAGAGGGGAAAACATACTGGACCTGATCATCACCAACATGGGGACTCTATGCCCAAGACCAGAAGTGTATCCCTCACTGGTAAGATCAGATCATAGAGTAATCTCACTGGATATTCACATCCCAACCCCAGCCCATGGCCAGAAAACCACACTGAAAAATTTTCACTAAAGCAAATGTCACACTCCTCAAAACCGAGGTGGAATCCTTCACAGTCCCTGTGCCTGTGGAAAATACAGCCCAGACCTCAGAACCCTTTATAAACGCATTCTATGAACACCTTCAGGAATGCATGGATCATGCAATCCCAAATAAAACCAAGATCCAATCCTCCAAAGGCAGGCATCCTGTCTGGTGGACCACAGCCATAAAAAAACATACAATACAAGGAGGAAGCTACTATATGATAGAGCAAAATCCCAAAAAGGGAAGGCATCTCTGATCAGTATTATTGAAAAACTACGGCCACACATAAAATCGTCTAAGGCCATCTTTGAGATAAAAATTGTACAGGACACTAAGGATAATCACAAGGCTTTCTTTAGTTATGGTAGGAACCTGGGTGGGAAATCCCAGATATGCTCAGAATTAGTCCAAAATGACAAACAATACACCAAACCCACAGACATTGCCAACATCCGAGCTGACAGGTTCAGTGCAAACTTCTCCCCCCCTCCCCACCAAAAGGGTAAATATCTATCCCAGCAGCGTGCTGGCCCCCTGACATCTCAGATGCTCAGGTAACAGCCAGCCTCTCCAAAACAAAACACACAGCATCAATGGGACCAGACAGTGTCCTGGGCTGTGTCCAACATGAACCCCAAGAAGAATTGAACACAAACATAAAACCACTGTTCAATCTCAGCCTTACCACAGGATATGTACCCAAAGAGCAGTGTACAGCAACGGTTGTCCCTCTCCACAAAGGTGGTGCCTCAATGGATACTGCAAACTATTGCCCCAGAAGCCTGACTAGCTTAGTCTGCAAAGCTATGGAAAGGATCATCATGGACCTCAGAAATAAAGATATTGGGGACCTACAGACACTGGATCCTATCCAGTCTGGCTTTGTTAAGGGCAGATCCTGCCTCTTAAACCTGGTTGAGTCATTTGAAACAGTCATCAAGGCCATTGACGAGGGGAAGATGGTCCACACAGCCTACCTGGACCTCGCAAAAGCCTTCCATACAATACCCCACTTGGTCATTATAGATAAGCTCACCAGCTTCAATATAAACCCCTATGTTACTAGATGGGTTGCAAACTGGCTCAAGTACAGAACCCACATGGTCAGAAATGCTGGAGCCATGTCAGACCCCAAACCAGCTACAAGTGACATCCCACAAGGCTCAGTCCTGGGACTTCCCTTGTTTGGTATATATTTCTTGGAAGTACAGGCCAACACAGAAGGACTGTGGCTGAACAAGTTTGCAGATGACTGCAAACCGGGCGCCATAATCGACCCTCCAGCTGACACAAGCATCCTACAAAACGGCCTCATAGAAACAGACAACTGGTGCCAGAGCCATGTCCTCAAGCTAAATGCAAAAAAGTGTATAGTCATCCCCTTTGGCAAAAACTAAGTGCCCACAAATTACCACATAGGTGGTAACCCATTAAGTATGGAAGAAGTGATAAGGGACCTGGGGACCTAAGTTGATAGCAATCTCTCATTTGACAACCACGTGGCCAAAGTGTTTAGAAAAACATTTCATATAGCCCACCTAATCATGAAGGTATTCACATCTAGATCAGGGGAGGTCATCGTTCATAGGTTCATAGGTTCATAGGTTGGTACTAGGCTATCAGCCCTAGGGCCTATACAAGCCTAGCCATAACAATTCCCTGGCTATTTCTTCCCACATTATTTACTTTCCTGGACCCCTGTCTAGCAGGGTGACTGACATGATCCCTGCGGTGAATTTCCTTTTTCCCATCCAATCGTCAAGGTTCCTCCTGAAGAGGTCCAAAGAGGCACTCTGCTTGACATGTATGGGCAATCTATTCCAGAGTATGGGGAGTCTCTGGGTCAGGAACCTATCCCTCCAGCATGTTTTGTTTATTGTGATGACAAGGTTTAGATCCCTGGAGCGTGTAGCTCTGAGGGATTGGGATTTCTTTAAGTGTAGCATGTCCAACAGCTCTGGGTTTGACATGGCCTTGTATGTTAAGCAGAGATCACCTCTGAGTAGACGATATGCGACAGAGTATAGCTGGAGTTTTTTAAGGTGGTCAGCGTAGGGCATCTGCTTTAGGCCTGTGATTCTTTTAGTGAGGTATTTCTGAGGCCTTTCCAGTTGTTGCAGATGTCTTGAGAGGTACATACCAAATGGGGCATTGTATTCTATAATGGGTCTAATGAGGGATGAGTACAGTGGGACAATGACCTCCTTTTTTCTGGATGAAAAGCCCTTCGTGATGAGGTGTGCCACATAGAAGGATTTCCTGACTGTTGTGGCGATGTGGTTATCGAAGGTGAGACCACTGTCCACCTGTGTCCCTAAGTCTCTTATCACACTTTCTGTGTTTAGTGTACTGCCACCTATATGGTAATTCATGGATACATGTTTTTTCCCAAAGGGGATAACAATTCATTTCTTGGCATTGAGCTTGAGCCCATGGCTCTGGCACCAAGCATCTGTTTCTGTAAGGCCCTTTTGTAGAGTATCCACATCATTTGGGGATTCAATAATGACTCCCAGTTTGCAGTCATCTGCAAACTTTGTTAGCCAGAGTCCCTTAGTGTTGACCTGTACTTCAGAGAAGTAGATGCCAAACAAGAGCGGCCCCAGGACTGAACCCTGAGGTACTCCACTTGTCACTTGTGCCTCTTTACTCATCCCTCATCAGGCCCATAATTGAGTACAATGCCCCTTGTGGGATGTACCTTATCAGACACCTGCAGCAGCTGGAAAGACCACAAAAGTACCTCACCAGGAGGATCAAAGGGCTCAAACACATGCTATTTGCTGCCCGGTTAAAGAAACTGCAGCTCCACTCAGTGGCATACTGCCTGCCCAGAGGTGATCCGTGCCTGATGTATAAAGCCATGTCCAACCTAGAATCAATGGACATGCTGCACCTTGGAAAATCAGAATCCCATCAAGCTACGCGCTCAAGAGACCTGAACCTCAGGACTGAAATAAATAGGACATGCTGGAGTGACAGATTCATAACACAGAGGCTCCCTCCACTCTTGAGTAAACTCCCACTCCAGGTTAGCCAGAGTCCCTCATTGACTCTCTTCAAGAAAAATCTTGATGAGTGGATGGGAGATTGTAGGTTTACCCTGGGTATCACTTCTATGTCACTGTTAGACAGTGGCACAGTATACTAACCTTGAAAAATGTCATGGCAAACTCCACTTAAAATGTGTGTTGAAAGCCAAACACACTCTGGCTAGGATTATAAATGCCCTAGGGCAGATAGCCTAGTATCAACCTATGAACAGAATCACACACACCAACTAGTACAACTGTGGTCAATGTGGAGTAATGTTTGGCATTGTCCACCCAAGTTGGTGAATACACAGCAATGTTGGACAAGCCTGGTTTAAGTAGGCCACCGCTGAACAAAATGCAACATGCTCATAGTTGCCCAACTGGCCCTTAACCAGTCTGGTTTGCTCAGTATGAACATTTAAAGCAGTGATGAGACTCAAACCCATGATAATGTACACCATAGTGAAAGTACTGAACCAGTACACCATGACAGTATTGCAGTGTTTAGCCAGTATGAAAGAATGTTGACAAGTCTTTGCAAACTATCCCATGGAAACCCTGCAGGCACAGCACAATCCCTGTTGAGTTATGACACAAAGGAGTCTGGCAGTAAGAACACAACATGACTTCCAACACACACAGTATAAATGTTAATATTGGTCATGTTCACACACAGCCACAAATGTAGTGAACTTCAGATCACAACATATGGAAAGGTCACACTGGGCATGCTCACACACTTGGATAAATGAGACATATGTCAGGCAACAAACCATGGAAAGCTTGAACTGGGCATGCTCACACACTTTAGGCCATGTCTGAGTATAGCAGTCGGCCACACATATCTGGAAGTTGTATGTGTTAAGCCAGGAACCTCCCACGGTCCAGCAA
Organism: Protopterus annectens; assembly: GCF_019279795.1. NCBI lineage: Eukaryota > Metazoa > Chordata > Ceratodontiformes > Protopteridae > Protopterus > Protopterus annectens. Next base: position 216,132,460 of record NC_056751.1, read on the forward strand.
TCTGCCCTGTGCACACAGTTAAATGACAACAGACACATATATTAATACACTGGAACCCTGTCATGATCAAACATGTTACGCAGATACACAAGTTGTTCATAGAAACTGGGAAAGCTACGGCAATAAAGACCTGCAAACAGTATCAGCAACAAATATTGTGCATCCCCAACATAAACATAGGTGCAGAGGTCAATACTAGGCTGTCTGCCCTAGAGAATTCATAAGCCTAGGCAGAGTGTATTTGGCGTCCGCCTCCCCAGTAGAGTAGCCTACTGTGCCTCTGTAAAGTAGGTCACAGAAGGCACCCTTTAAGGCTAGTTTGATGTGCCTCTGTCAAGCAGGGACACAGTGGAGATCACAGGGGTGAATTTGCAATTTCCCATCCATGCAGCTGGATTTTGCTGGAAGAGGGTTGGTGAGGGGCTATGTCTAACTTTAATTGGGATTCAATTCCAGAGTGAGGGGAGCCTCTGGGTAATGAATCTGTCCCTGCAGCATGTCCTATTTAGTTTTGTGCTGAGGTTTAAGTCCCTGGAGTGTGTAGCTCTAAGGGTCTTGGATGTTATGAGGTGGAGCATGTCCATTACTTCTGGGTTTGACATGGCTGTGTACGTCAGGCATAGATTACTTCTGAGTATGCATTAAGCAACTGAGTAGAGCTGGAGATCCTTTAGTTGAGCTGCATAGGACATCTGTGTGTAGCCCATGACCCTCTTGGGGAGGTACTGTTGTGGACACTGTAGTTGCTGCAGGTGTTGGGTAAGGTACACCCCAAAAGGGGCATTGTAGTCAAACATGGGCCTGATGAGTGACTAGTAGAGGGCCACAATGACCTCCCATGATCTACATGCAAACCCCTATGTGATAAGGAGGGCTATATAAAGGTCTTTGCAATGACTCTGTCAATGTGTTTAGCAAAGGAGAGGTTACGATCTATGTTGGTCCCCAAATCTGTAAATACATCTTCTGTACTTAATGGATTACCACTTATGTGGTGATTTGTGTGCACCTTGTTTTCCCCAAAGGGGATGACTATGCATGTCTTAGCATTTAGCATGAGGCCATGGCTCTGGCAACAAGCATCCACCTCTGTGAGACCCTTATGGAGGAAGCATGTGTCAGCTGCAGTGTTGCTTATGGCCCCCAGTTAGCAGTCATCTGTGACGTTTGTTAGACATAATCCCCCCATGTTAGTCTGAACCTCAGAGAAGTACATACCAAACAGGACAGGTCCCACAACTGAGCCCAGTGAGACACCAGTTGTAACTGGTCTGGAATTGGACATGGCACCTGCAATTCTGACCATGTGGGTTCCATCCCTGAGGCAGATAGCAACACATCTAGTGATATGGGGTTGATATTTAAGCTGGTAAGCATATGTAAGATGCCTGAGTGGGGTATTGTGTTGCAGGCTTCTGCAAGGTACAGGTAGACTGTGTGAACTACCTTGCCCTCATCCATGGCTTCAGTAACCGTTTCAAAGATATGAACTATGTGTAAGAGGCAAGATTTGCCCTTAACAAAGCCGAATTGTGTATGATCCACTGTCTGGAGGCTCACAATATTTTTGATTATGACTTCCATGATAATACGCTCCATAGCTTTTTCTACCACACTAGTCAGGCTTATGGGGTGATAGTTCCTGTGGTCCGTTGTGGCACCACCTTTGTGGAGTGGGAGCACTGTATCTGTATGCCATTCTCAGGGTACATATCCTGTAGTAAGGCTAAGTTGGAACAGTAACTTAATGTGAGTGTTCAGTTCTACTCAGAGCTCGTGTAGGACACAGCCTGGGACACCGTCCGGTCCCATACATATGCTGTGTTATTTGCTGTGCACCTTTCCCCTGTGCATCTGTGATGTCAGGGAGGTTACATTCATTTGAGATGGGCATCTGTACCCTTGGGGGGTAAGGGGGGGGGTGTTTGTGCAGACTCTGTCTGCCAGGGTGTAGGCTATGTCCATAGGTTTGGCATATTTTGTGCTGTTATGCAACAATTCAGAGCATATCTGGGTTGTTTCCACACATATTCCTGACATAACTAAAGAAGGCCTTGTGATTATCTGTAGTGTCTGGTCAATTTCACTGTCAAAACGTGCAAGTGATGATTATATGAGGGATTGAAGTGTCTTACCAATACTGTTCAGAGATGTCCTCCCTCTGTGGGATATTGCTCTGTTATGTAGTAGCTTCCCCCTTCTGTTGTACAGCTTATATATGGTCGGGGTCAGCCAGACAGGTCTCCTGTTTTGGAGGAGTCATGGTTTTATTTGGGATAGCATGATCAATGCATACCTGCAGGTACTCATACAATGCGTTTGTAAAGGATTCTGCAGATTGGGTTGTATTATCCTCCAGCACGGGGCCTTTGAAGTATTCCACCTCAGTCTTTACAAGTGCAAAGTCTGCTTTTGAGAAATTCTTTACAGTGATTTCCATGGCTGGGGGTGGGGACGGGATATGGATGTCCAGGGAAAGTTGTTTATGGTCTGATCTTAACAATGAGGGTTCTACCTCTGGTGTGGAACATAGAGTCCCCATGTTGGTGATGATCAGGTCCAATATATATTCCCCCTTGTGGGTGTGGTGACTGGTTGTGCCATAGCACATGGATCTACAAATTGTAGTGGCTGTAGGGTGATGTTGTTGAGGGCCTGAATAGTATCCCCAGTCAATATTTGTGTACCTGAAGTCAACCACTGTTCTTTCGCCTTTTTAGAGTTTATCTATTTGTTTTTGTGTTTTTTGTGGTTTATCAGTTTTTTGGATGGCGAACGGAACCGGAGCGGCTTCACCTAATTTGTTTTCACAAGAAGCGATTCCTACTGAGAGTCAGGATAATGTTATTGGAAATCTCACTGCCCTGGTTCAAGCTCTTCTAGGGTGGGTAGATGCTTTAACACAAAAAGTTGAAGCTTCTGGCCTCAACACGACATATCATTCTGACGCTTTAGCCAGCAGACCTGTAGATATTAACAGCAGCAGTATGAACAATACTACACCTGGGGAAAGTGGCAGCATTAGTCCTAATCACGTTAGACCCAGGGAAGCAACCATAAGTCCCGGCAATACTGCATGAACTGGTAACAACATTTCTTTGGATAATTTTCATATGAATGTTTCAAACAATACTGCATCGAACACTAATGTAGCGATACCGCTTCCTTATAATGAAGCATCTGGTCAAGAAGCGTGTTTACCTTGTATGGCAACTTTCCTTACTAAAAAGAACTTTTTTGGAACAACAAACGATAACAGCATCCAAGTTGATGTTGTCAATGAGCAAGCTGGTAATATTTTATCTGACAATATTAATGAATTTGACTTAAAGTTGTTTAAGTGCAGAAAATTGCAACTAGAGGTTGCTTACCTTGAAGAATGCATCAGTAAAAAAATTATACCGAAAGGACTGCGTCAATGGCGCTACCCTTCTGGTTTAGTAGAGAATTCTACTTTCCATCGTGAACTCATTGATCTGTTCAATCGGCAGGGGCTTGAATTTTTAAAGTCCCTCATCAGTTTCTATAATATAGAAATAGGCAACCTAAGATCTGATTTGGAGAGTCTTGAACACATTATCAAGAGTCACAAGGACTTTCCTAGATATAAATACGAATACTGCTGGGTGTTTACTAGCATTGAAGCAACAATGGATAAACTGTTAGTCACCAAAAAGAGAAAGATAGTCCGGGATTTAAAAGATTATTCTGACAACAGGGCTTATCCTAAACCTCCACCTATAATGTCCAATATTACAACGAACAATTTAGGGACCCACAATGTTAATGATAATGTTAATCGAAGTGAAGGAACTCATGTTCCCTCTGACAGTACTTCTCCTAATTCTAATGAGGAAATCCAACCTTTAAGGCGAAGTGAAAGACTCATCAATAACAACAATAATAATAACAATGGAATGAATAATATTAATAGCAACAATAATTCGAATATGTGTTCCAACAATAACGCCAATAGCAATGATGGACAGAATCAGCGGGGTTTTCGTGTAAATACCAATGCCCAGCAAACCAATTGGCGGAACAACCGGAACCAACCCCAAACGAGGAACAAAAGGAGGCAGAGGAGGAGATAGTCATGGACACTAACTTTGGCTCTGTTCCTTGCATACATACTAGTTCTGGGGGTGATTTTAAGATTTACAATTACACAATCTTAGACGTCCCCCAGGAAATGGTTGATTTTTTATCCAAAGGATTAACATTCGTTCCAGATAAACATATGGACCTGGTCAAGACTATTATTGACTTGAAACTTTTTGTCTGTAAGTTGAACTTAAACTTGCTCTTGGGAGAAAGTTCCAGTATGGTTAATACTATTAGAGTTTCAAGTTTGTTTAACCCCCCTTTGCATCCAAGTTTACATGTTTTTGAAAAAAACGTGTGAAATGGATATTAGAGCTATTTACAATAATATGAGGAAGTGTCACAGTGTTAACTTTAGCAACAACATCAGCCCCCTTGAATTTGATTTTTTAAACTTGTTAAAGGGTTGTAACATAAGGGTTATGAAGCCCAACAAAGGTGGGGGATTGGTGTTTATGGACCATTGCACATATGTTGAAAGCATGTTTAAACATCTCAATACAATGGTTTACACCAAAGTTACAATAAATGAAGTCAATTTAGCGTATAAAAAGATTAGGTCCATTTTAGGTGATCTATTTTTGGAAGGTTTTATAGATATGGACCTTCACCAGTATCTGACCATGATAGCACCAATAACACCAGTTCTTTTTGGCAGCCCTAAGATACATAAAACCATTATTAACCCCCCTTTCAGGCCTATTTTTGACGGCCGGGGGTCTATTACTTATGATTGTGCCAAATATATCAACAGTGTTTTAATACCACTCGTAGAGAGTGAGCCCCAAATCTGCAAAGATTCATGTTTTTTTTTTGAAAAATATTAATGACTTAGAATATAAACAAGATGTTTATTTTCTCACCATCAATATTAAAGATCTGTACACTGTTATTCCGCAAAAAATTGGGCTAGAATGGATAAGGGATTTTCTATTTTCTAAAAAGGTGAACGATAATATCATTTATTTAATTGAAACATTGTTAGAGTTGGTTTTAACAAACAACTTTATGGTTTTTGAAGGGCAATTCTATCTGCAAAAAACTGGTGTTGCCATGGGTTCGCCTTGTGACGGAAGTTTTGCGAATGCAGTCATGGCACACTGGGAGAACAACTATTTGTTTACTAACTCCCTGTTTAGGGATAATGTCACCTGGTACACTAGGTACCAGGATGACATGTTTTGTATATGGAAAGGAGATAAGGTCCTGATACCTCCCTTCATTAACAGTATTTCACAAACCACAACTTTTTTGGAGTTCACTTATGCCTTAAGTGAGAGTTCAATCAATTATTTGGATATTCTGTTGATTAACGACAAGGTTAATGGTAGATATAAAAGTGTTATATATAGGAAACCTACCTATTCTAACACTTTTTTACATTTTTCTAGCAGCCATCCATACTATCAGAAAAAGGCCGTTGTTAAAGGCCAAATGGTTAGGGCTGCTAGAATGATTTCTGATAACCTTGATTTTGAGTCTGAATGTGAACAGCTTCAGAATATGTTTTTGAATAGAGGGTATCCTGGGCACATGGTGATTAATATTAAGAAGGAAGTTGTTTTTAAAAGAAATGTGGGCCACTTTAAACCTTTACTGACCGGTTGAAGGTTTATTCCTACGGCCAGTTTAAGGGATCAGGATTGTGTACCTAATGATGAATTGTCACAGGAAAATAGTATTTTGAAAACATACCAAATTAGTTTTTTATGTACTTTTTCTATTGATTCCTATCTAATCAGAAACATTTTTAATAAAAATTGGGATATTATTAACAGTGATAAAACTTTGTTTAAGTCTTTAGGTATGAAACCTTAAATTACATGTAGGAGAGGCACCAACTTTAAAGCCATTTTAGAGAAACAGATTATGCCACATTTGAACAGACCTAAGGGCATGTTTAAATGTGGAGCCTGTGCACAATGCAAACATATTATGGCTATTAACCAACTTTGTATCAATGATAGAATTTATAAAATCAATTTTAGATACAATTGTGACATCAAGAGTGTCACATATGCTGCTTTATGCAACCAATGCAATTGTTTTTACATTGGAAAAACTGAGAGGAAATTTAGGCAGCATATATATGAGCATTGTTACGCTATAACTAAAAAAGATGTTAACAATGCACTAGCCAAACATTGCATAGAACACCCTGGTCATAGTTTTAAATTTGCCATTTTACAACACAGACCTAGTGATATTAGAGGAGGTCCTTGGCAAATCCAACTAGAAATTGACAAACTAATGTGGCAAATTAGAACAAGAGCTTATGTGTTTCCAGGATTGAATGAATATCTGTCTATCAAATGTCTTCTACGTTTACTAGCACTTAAAAGATGACCATCGTTGTATTATGTATTATATATAAGTACATTATTCTTATATATAAATCTATTATAATAAGTCCTAATAACATAATTTTTAGTTTTATACATTTGTACAGGTTTTGAAAATATAGTTAATTTCCATAGGCTTCTATGTTAGGTTTATTAAGTATAAACACCTTTGTTTTTAATAGGTTATTATTTAGCATTTAGTATGCTCTAATTTTAAGAAAGGAAGTTCTTTGTTGTGAAAGGTTTTGAGATTTCCAATATGTTTTATTAGCTTTTGTATGAGGCTTTATTGTGGTTCTACCAAGTGTATTTATAATGTTTATCATATGTATTTATATGTAGTACTGGTGTAATGCATAATAATTGTTTATTCTTTGACTCTCAAGTTCCTTGGGAACTTCATACATTTACAAATCTAAACGTTTTAAGAAGCACTACCTGTTACCTTGAAGAGTTAATAATTACCTAATTTGATTTTAATTGATTAATTAGTTTATTTACTTGTTTTAAATATGTGGATTCACTAATGCTTCTGGTTTTGTCTGAAGAAGGTGAGGCAAGGTCCTTGCCGAAAGCGCTCACATTATTAAACATTATTTTATTTTTTAGCCGGCTCTTATCGTGTTCTTTCGCCTTTTTAGAGTTTATCTATTTGTTTACATGTTTTTTGTGGTTTATCAACCACAATAATGGTGTGTGTGAAGACCTTCATATCCTACACTGTTCCCAGGAAGCCGAGTGCGGTTCCTGGGTATGGGGGGGGGGTCTGAACTACACACCAAACTAAAAGGCAGTTTTGCACAATGGTAGTTGTATATGTATGGCCTGTCATGCTTAGTGCAGTGGTACCAACCCAGAGGTGTGTGTATCTGTGATGTATATAGATACACCCCCTACTTGTGTTGTGTGTTACAAGTCCTGTGGTCACAAAGCATGGTATAGAACATAACCTGGCAGTGCCAGTGTGCATATGTGACCCTGAACTAGGCATCTCTTAATGCACAGATATTGTTATCCCCCATACTGAGGGATAGTAAAAGATGTACATTCCTCTTTGGAAAGACTGATGATGTCAGCACCCTATAAATACAGCAGGAGAAAAGAAATCATCCAGTAATGTGAATAGCGTGCTGTGCTAATGCGTTTCTCTCAAGTATCATAACATAATTAGGTGGGGAGTTGAATCCTGCAAATGCTGTGTGTGTGTGGGGTGGTAGGGGGTGTGTAAGTATGCAATTCTCTGTGAAAGGAATGGCCTTTTTGAAGACTGGGATAACACACTAAAAGATGTACATTCCTCTTTGGAAAGACTGATGATGTCAGCACCCTATAAATACAGCAGGAGAAGGGAAATCATCCAATAATGCAAATAGCGCGCTGTGCTAATGTGTCTCTCTCAAGTATCATAACATAGTTAGGTAGGGGGTTGAATCCTGCAAACGCTGTGTGTGGGGTGGTGGGGGGGGTGTATGTATGCAATTCTCTGTGAAAGGAATGGCCTTTTTGAAGACTGGGATAACACACTAAAAGATGTACATTCCTCTTTGGAAAGACTGATGATGTCAGCACCCTATAAATACAGCAGGAGAAGGGAAATCATCCAGTAATGTGAATAGCGCGCTGCGTTAATGCGTCTCTCTCATGTATCGTAACATAGTTAGGTAGGGGTTTATATCCTTCAAGTGACATGTGTGTGTTGTCACACAGTTTGTTAATGTGTTGTGTGTTTTGCTTTTATTATTGTATGACATATTATTATAACAGTAATTTCAATGCACACATCAGGTATGTGTGTGCCACATACAGGTATGTACCTGTGACCTTTAATAGTTCCTATGTATGAAGCCTGCCTCATATGATTACAGTTGTTACCTTTGCCAGCATGTGCCGCAGCTTACCAGACTTTAGGCCATACATGTATGTTGGTGACAATGCAGGCTACTGCAGTGATCTGTGTCCTAGGCCAACTATGTGACACACACCCATGAAAGCTTTGATAGATTAATGTGGGTGAGGGTTCATGTCTGGGGTATATGTCAGACATGTTAAAACACAGCAAAGTGTGTGAATGATGGACATCCAGTGTAGGTGTATGGCAACTGTTGCCGATATGCATTCAGACACCTTCTTGCTTAGGTGATACACCAAGGGACTTCAGAATACCTTTGGAAATGTGAATATCACAGGATAGACAAGATAACACTTGTCCACAATGTACACACCATTACCCGTTCTACATGATGGGTGCTACCACCTACATGGTACTGTTGGAATACTATGTTAACTACATGCCGATGACAATGCTACAGTTGTGTTACAGCAATACAGCATGGCTTGGACAACAGGTATCTGTCTGTATGATACCCTTGTGGTGGTTAGGTGTGTCATGTGTAGAATGCATTGTAGGCCACTGTATGCATTTGCAGTCGTGGATGGACATATCCGTTGTGTGTTGACATATACGTGAGACTGCTATATGCCAAAGAGTATTGTTCCCAGGGATGTGTGGGGCTTAGTAAGAATGGCTACTGGTATAGTGTAGTACTGCAGGGATATCACTGACACCAGGTTCCTACATCTGTGTATCAGTTGAGGAGACACCATGTAATGACCACGGAATGTCAGGCTATGTAAGCTGTGTATTGTACCAGAATGCAGACCATTGTCATTTGGAAACCGTATCACCCACAGTATACTGTCAAACCATGTCATGTTCCATGCTAACCATGTTCACAAATGTACACCTGCAACTCTGTGCTGCAAACATCACACATGTACTGTCCACACCCCAACACATGCAGGCACAGGTACACACAACAGCCTTGTGGCACATGTGCAGACAGTACACTTTGGGAATTAAAGCTGGTGTATACAAAACTACAATGACAATCATAGTTCATGCATCATGCATGCTCGAATATACCCACAACAATATCATTACACTGTACTGTTAACAACATGATATTATTACTACAGTGCTATGTAGTCACCCTGTGCATCAGCACCATGCTATCCTGTTCCTGCATCAATGTTACAGATGGCAGGAGGTGGCACAGTTTCGTCATATGCACAGGGTGTGTACTTGGTTTGCCAGAGTCTGCCATTGACACATCCAATCAACATGTATGTGTGTGTGTGTGTGTTAGTGAGGGACAACAGTACAACATGGGGCAATGCTGATGCGATGTGTATGTGTGTATGTGTTAGCCCTAGGTGTTAGCATTATGTGTGTGTGTATGCATGCACACAGTTCCACCATGTGGCTGCCATATACGGGTGTTTGTGGACAGCCACAGACTGTACCTGCCAGGTCATACAGATCACTGTCTCTGGCCACGGACACAGTACCTGTGCCTGGCAGGGGTGCTACGGACAGTATCAGGTACTAAGCCAGACTGGGTACCGTCATCAGAAACAGTGGGTTGTTGACTGGACACATGTCCCTGCTGGGACTGTCCAGAGCTATGTGCACATGGTCTTCTAGGACGGTCTAATGACAGCACAGACCCCAGCATTGCTGGGGCTGGTATTGGCACTATGGGAGCGGCTGCGGGTTTGTTGTTGTCCGCGACGACTGCCAGCTGATGATGTTGCTGGCATACGTCCATATCGACGCCTCAACCGTCCTGCACTGTCCTGGCTCCTGGACATGTAGTTGTGGAAGAGATCTAATGTGCCCCCCCCAACGTCTATCAATGACCTCGCTGATATTACGGATGGCAGCCGCAATGTCACGCATAGTGTCATTCATAGCGGTGCGATGTGCTCTAAGCTCCCTCAGACCCTGTCTGGTGCACTGTTCCATACGTGCCTATGCCTGCATTACAGCCCGGAACATAGCTGAGGTTGAAAGACCACTGTGGGCACGTCTGACAGGGGCAGTATGACCACGGATGCTCCCACGAGAACCCCTGGACATCTGCCTATGTGGTATCATGTCAGGAATCTGGCCATGGCTGCTGTGAGGGGATGCATGTGCCAATGATACCACACTACCCTGGTCAATGCCCACTGTATGCTGTCCCTCAGCTAAGGACATTGGTGACAATGGATGTATCAGCAGGATAACTGTGCGCATTGATGGGGTTGACTGCTGTGTAGTGTCGATTGGCTGACCAACGACAGACCCTGTCACACCTCCCTGTGCCATTACACATGTATCATCATTATCACTATCCCCAGCAGTGGCTTCAGGTTCCCTGCTGCACTCCACCAGAGCAACATCAGAACCTGTGAGAGGAAGATAGGAAACACAGTTTACAAATGTGTACATGATGTTAGCACACATGCACACATGCACACATGCGCACAGGCGCACATGCACACAGGCTCACATGCACATATGCACACATGCACACATGCACACAGGCGCACATGCACACATGCACACAAGCGCACATGCACGCATGCACACAGGCACACATGCGCACAGGTGCACATACGCACATGCACACAGGCACACAGGCACACAAGCACACTGGCACACAGGCACACAGGCACACTCCTCAGTATAGCAGATACAAACACAGACACACCTGCAATCCAACACATACACAATACTGTTTGATGGTGGGTGACAGTATCACAAGGAAAAACATCACTGCACACATGTCAGCATGCAGATTATGTGTTGCACAGGAACATGCAGTGCAAGTGTAGACAGCCCTTGTTAATAACAGTATACGTGTACTTGATGCTTGTGTGTAGTTGTTCAGAGATTGTCTCCACCCTGGGACACAATGTGTACAAGGACATAACAATGTTGTGCAAGTGTTACAAGCTGTGGGTGCATATATTTGCACACACACACAACACATGATGGTGCTACACAATAACTGCTATGTGTACTTTTGTGGTCAGTGGAACTGGATGTGGTGTAACGTGTGCCATGATCAACTTGCTTCTTGTGGTCAGTCAACAATAATAATGTGTGCCAGACAGGCAGCTAGCATGCTGTACCTGAAGTGCAGTAACATGACTACATCCACAATTACACAGCGACTTGTTACATGGGTGTGTAAGGTGGCCAATAGTGAGCATTGCCTAACATGAATGTATTATTTGTTCAAGACTGTTGCACAAAGACATGGTAGGTCTCTATCCCTCAGGTATATTATGTGTGCTGCGTAGACGATAAGTGGGATACTGAAGGGTGGCCATACAGCAGGTGTCATAACTGGACATGTGTAGCAGGCTAAGGTGTAGTGTCTATGCCAAACATGTGTGTGTTGTGTACAAGTGTATCAGGTATGCCTATACAATGTCCAGTACTGTGTTGCCACACATGTGTGTCATGCTCTGTGTATTGCATGTGAGTGAGGCAGCTACTGAGAATAATGGGATATGCATAGTCTCACAGCAAACATGCACAGCATGCATTATGCGTAGGTGTTACATGTACACACACTACACCTCCATATGACATGCACATGTCATTAGCAATAGTATTGTTATTACACACTCACCAGCATGGATTGGCTGCCTTGCTGTCACTCCACAAGGACCTGCAAAAATATGACAGTGATTGCCAGTGGCCACAACTGTGCCAATGATACTTTGAGTATGATAAAGTACAGTAGTACAACAGGTGGCTTTCACAGGTGTACAGATTATGCTCAGAATATCAATCTTGCAGAAGACTAGGCAGGTTAACAGCTACACACACAGTACATATTTCACACACGCATAAACTACCAGTACAGAGAACAGTCAACTACAGATATCGCATGTTACCTGCACACTCCATTTCAACATGCTGGGTGGCTCTGGCCTCCATGATGACACATGTTTGTGGATGTTGTTGTTGTTGGCCTGGAGCCACAACACTTAGGAGGTGCTCCTCCACACTGGTGAGGGGGGTGGATAGGTATCCCACCACCTGTGGCAAGCTGTTGTCTGTGGATATCAGACACACGCTGCCGGACATGTCTAATTAAATCACTGCAGTGATGGCATACCTGCTCATATGTCTGGTTATGCATGCTTATGTCATTTAACCGAGGGACAAGATCTTGCCACAGTGCAGCCCTCTCGTGCTGGTTCTGGCTGGTCCTGGAAAACAGCACAGAGAAATTCTGCATCAGGCTCTGGTGGATCTCCTGATCCTCTGCTGCTGTATAAGGTGGGTTATGCTGATGCACCATCACCCTGGAAGGAAAAGAAAAATATGTGAGCAAGTCATGTGGCACACTTAATATTCTAATGTACTGATATCACTTAACTGCCATATATAGCATCTGTCTGTCTATCAGGGGATTCACATGTTTGATACCACATATCAGTGCTCATCCCACAACTGTCTGACAGTGCCTGGCACACTCCATACAACAAACTAGTATACACCAGCACTCTGCACACTGTTTGGGATACAATGCACAACCTCACACTGGGGGTATGTATCAAGCTAATGGATGAAGAATATTGTCATCCCATGCAATGAATGCAATGCACATTTACAGTTTCAACGGTAATCCACCCTAGTCTTTGATGCCATACCCCTGCCTGACATATGTGCACAGTTGTTAATATAGCCAGCATACTGCTGTCACAGTGTATACATGCTGCCAGATACACACACATACCCTGTAACACACATGTGATTGCGGCCATGGTACAGGCATCATTACACACACATTACACATACATACAACACACAAATGTATGACGACACAGATGAGCATTAACTGTGTACCTTATAGTACTGTGTGCCCCTACTTACAGATACCTATGCATGAGGTATGTAATCTGTGCAGACTACAGGAAACACACCAGACAGTGTTACCAGGGAATGTGAACATACACCATACTGTAGTGTTTAGGCCTACAACTTCAGGTAGTACAACAGTTCATATGTGAGCTGGATTCAACAGCAGTACCACTTACTGAGCATACATGTATTGCTTCTGCCTATGATGGGACACCATAGTCGTACACAGGGAACTACAGCACAACATATGCCAATCTACTATGTTTGCATCCCGATAACTGACACATCTTTCTCTGGCCTCACACCTACAACACAAACTACCATGACAGACAGAAACTCACGCTAAGCTATCACACCTTTACAGACCTTGCACACAGTCAGTGTCACACACATTCAACCTCACATAGCTGGTATTGCACTGAGTACATGTGTGTGTGCATTGTGTCATAGGTAGGTACTATGCTATTGGCCCTGGGCCTAGGGCAGCCTAGCCATATGCTACCCTGCCCTTTGGGACACATGTAATGTGATTTTACTTGCTCCTGTGAAACGGTTACACAGAGGTGACTCACAGGGCATATTACCTATCTCCATAACATTCATCAGGGGTATGTATGACATCTACTAATAAGGAGCCTTGTTTGTTAATGCTGGGTGGTTTAGTCCAGGGTATGGCATATTTGTGTATAGAAACCTGTACTTCCAGCATGTGCTGTTTAGTGCGGTGACAAGGATTAGGGCCCTAGGTCATGTAGGCTGGACAGATTGTGAGTTATTGCCATGGTGGTTGGCCGACTGGTATGGATGTGACATAACTCTGTATGTCCAGCAGTTGTAACCTTTGTGTAGGAAGTATGCAAGGGACTCTAGCTGTGGTTTTGTGAATCAGTCTGCATAGGGAATGTGTTTGAGGGCATTATCAGTCTTTGTTAGGTATGTCTGTGGCCTTTCCACTTGCTGTAGTTCTCATGGGAGGTACATACTGCATAGGACATTGTGAGGTGTAGAGGGGCACACTGACTTACATTTCCCTAGCTGACACACCTTTTGTGATGACATGTACCATGCACAGGGATTACAAGACTAGTGTGCCACTGTGGATATCAAAGGGGAGGCTATTTTACACCTGTGTCCCATGTTCCCTTCTGACACCTCCAGTGGTAGGCAGGCAACCACCTATGTGGTAGTTAGTGGGAAACATGTTTTGGAATGGGGTATGGTACTGCAGTATCAACACTAGTGTTCAGTCCATGCCTTGGTCACCAGGCACCTGTTGCAGTACATCTGCCCCCATGTCCCCCTCTCTCACTCTCTCTTTATATATATATATATATATATACACATATAAATATATATATATATATATATATATATATATATATATATATATATATATATATATATATATATATATATATATATATATATATATATATATATATATATATATATATATATATATATATATATATATATATATATATATATATATATATATATATATATATATATATATATATATATATATATATATATATATATATATATATATATATACATATATATATATATATATATATATATATATATATATATATATATATATATATATATATATATATATATATATATATATATATATATACATACATATCTATAGGCATTGATATCTATCTGTATATATGTATGTATCTACATATATATCTATATATGTATGTATCTATTATATCTATATGTATATACATATTCTATCTATCTGTCTATCTATATATCTCTATCTATACATACCTCTCTATCTATGTACATATATATATATATATATATATATATATATATATATATATATAGATATGTACATATATATATATATATATATATATATATATATATAGATAGATATATAGATATATATAGATATATGTATATATATATATATATATATATATATATATATATATATATATATATATATATCTACACACACACACACACACACACACACACACACTTCTAAACATCCATTGCTGTACATATACATGCACATGTAGGCACATAGACTGCCCATTTTTCATGGTGGGAATATTACTTCTGAAACAGTTGTGAGACATGCCATTCTGTAATGATATTGCACAGTGTTGTGCAGAATGCATTATGCTGTCCTCAGGCCGTATAGCTGTAGCAGGCCTCACTGGCTCAGTCCCACAGAAGTTCACCACCACATGACATATACCTGCACTGCATGCTGTTTTCAATGCCACACACTACAACCTACATTGATATGTGCACATAGCAACCTTCAACTACATATGTATGTCCAACCTTCACTAACAGTTGCAGTATGTCCCTTGCCCTATGCACATCTGCATATACATATAGATACAGACTGCTAACACATATAGAGGGTTCACAGTATGTAGATTATTAGATTATGTAGTTTACATTACCTTTGTCTCTGACAGCTTTTTTCTTTTGGCTTGCTGGCTGGCTTGCTTGCTGGCTTCCTGGCTTGCTTGCTGGCCTGCTTGCTGGCTTGTTTGCTGGCCTGCTTACTGGCTTGCTTGCTGGCTTGCCAGCTGGCTTGCTTGCTGGCTTTTTTTGGTCTCTGTCTCTATCTATCTATCTATCTATCTATCTATCTATCTATCTTTCTATCTATCTATCTATCTCTCTCTCCCTCCAGTTGCTGCAATGATATTATTGCATGTGTGGACTGGCAGTGCAGGCTGCTTTTGTAGGTAAAACAAACAAAGGCAGAGCAGTTGACTCACTGAATGAAGTTTATTCTCCAAAAATAAAACGGACCTCAAGTCATGTAAAAATAAAAATAAAAACAAGCAGCCGGAGCTAAAAAACAAAACTCCAAAAAGTATTAGCTAATGCTAACACTGTTTACATGGGAGTATGTACTTTCCTGTGGGATTTGTGGATTAACTGGCATACAACAGTAGTTCTTGCAATGTGTTGCTATGGCTTTTCTATTTTCCTTTACATTCACTCCTTGAATGCCTGATATTTGTCTTTACTGGAATGTGTTGCTATAGCTTTCCTATTTTCCATTTACATTCACTCCTTGTAATGCATGATATATTTCTTTCAGCACTAAGCTCTTATATGCTTGCTTTGGCTTGGTGGTACTTCATGCAGTCTTGTGAGCCCAAGGTCTGGGGTTTGACACTTACAATGGTATTTTATTTTGCTGCTGAGCAGTACTGGGGCCTTGTCATACAGAGTGAATAAGGCTCTTTTAAACAGTTGTAAGCGGGAAGCAGGAAGTCAGTGGGGACACCAGCTAGGGATGTGCAGGCTGGGTGTAGGGAAGGTCCATAGCTGCACATTTCTTTAACTGCAATAGCTGTACATATGTTTGACATTTGCTGTGACATTTGAAACCTTCCACCCCTGAGAGAGGAGTGAGGACAACTAAGTATATTGTACTAACAATTATGAATATCAGGCACATGCAGTGCTTGTGAACTGCTATACTGTCATTAGTATGTTAGATGGCTACATCCTTTGATATTTCTGTGTTGTACTCCTACATAAGGGCATGCTTGTGGAAGTAATTCTACAGCTATTCACAGAGTGTTTAACAGCAGACAGGCTGATATGCCTGTGTGTTTCTGACACTTCCAGGCCTCAGATACTCTCAGGTATATATTTGACCAGCCCCAGGAAAGGTACATATCAGTGGGATACACCTGTGATATATTTCAGATATTCTGCAGTTGTGACTGTGGGGTATTTTGAGCATATGTATTACTAAACCATTTCTGACATGCAAGTAGTGTCTATTGTAACTTATTGACAGTTACCATTACGTGGGATTCCCCACCTTTCTGCCTACTGTGAGTACATTTCACAGGGAGTCAGTGGGGCACAGGTAACATTTGTTTGCAAATCAGGGACATCCCTGTAAATCAGTCACAGTTGGGAGGTCTGGCCTCTTACCTATTCAAATATGGCAGTGTTTATCCTGCTCTGATACTGTGTGGGGTTTGTAAGCTGCTACTGTAACAGTATTACCGACTAGCATGGCTGTTTCTCTTATCACACTAATGTAATGCAATTCCACAAGAATTGCCAGTAAAGATACACAGAACAAGCTATGTGTAATGACCTTCCTATTTTCCCTTTACATTCACTCCTTGTATTTCATGATATATTTCTTTCAGCACCAAGTTCTTGTACATCTGCTGTGGCTCAGTGGTAATTCATGCAGTCTAGTGTTTCCAAGGTCCTCGGTTCGAGACTGATAGGGGTATTTTATTTTGCTGATGAGCAGACTAACAGGCCTTGTCATACAGAGTGACTAAGGCACTTTTAAGCAGTTGTAAGCGGGTTTGCATGAGTTTGCACAACGCTTAGCTACGCTTATCTACGCTTACCTAAGCGCAAACAAGCGCAAACCCACTGACTACTGCTTAAAAGTGCTTTCTCCCGCTAACACCCGCGCTATTTTCTTTTAAAGAAAAGAAAATGGGGAAATAGGAAAGTGGTGAAAAAGGGGGCACAAAGAGGGTAAGACAGTAGGAAAACAAGCTCGGGATGTGCAGGAAGGATGTAGGGAAGGCCCATAGCTGCCCAATTCTTTACCAGCAACAGCTGTGCATATGTTAGAAATTTAGAGTGAGATTTCACACTTTCCACCCCTGAGAGAGCGGTGAGGACAACAAAATATGTTGTACAACCAATTGTAATTATCAGTTTACATGTCCAGCAGACATGTATGCAAAATGGGCAGCTATGTATGGGGCGTAATATTTTTGTGGGAACAGATTTCCCTTTTTTTATTATTTTTTCAGGTGAGAGTGGAATGTGAGGTACAGGAAGTAGGTATATTTGGGGAGGTAGGTTTGGGGGGTTAACAGACAAGACAAACAAAATGGATACAGGGGCAGAGTATGACACATGTGTGGGGTAAACACAATTGATGGGGACGGATGTTTGGATATCGCAAGCCCATGAGCCCACAGATGGCAACAGTGGAACTGAGATCCCCACCCATGGCAGTTACCACTGCTCCTTCACAGCCCAGGCCGGGGCTGTGCTGGGGGCTGGATAGGACAGGCAGGCACACCCGTGAGTTGCGCCACTCTCACCTCAAGCTGGCATAGGGGATCAGTCACAGAACACCTGATCTCACTACGCACCACAGACCGGACCCTATGGAGGGTGAGTGGAGGCTCTCCTCTGGCCATGCTTGCAGATGGGGGACGAGCCCCATCCCCTGCAGCGCTTCCACCCGAGGGTGGCACAGGGCCACCGGAGGAATAGGTCCCAGCCTGGGCATTGGTGCCAGGTGCACTCGCCAGCTGAGGTGGGAGAGGTGGGTCTGCTGGAACCTGCCTTCCCCTGTTGTCCTATGTTTAGCAGTATTTTATGGTATTTTGGGTTAGTAACAAACAACACCATTCAAAATTAGTTGTAACAGCATGCATCAGTATTCCCATTAACCAAACACACATGAATTCCGAACATTGAACAGCAAACATAACACATGCATATTTAGAACAACAGTGGACATTCCAGCAGCATGCAGGGTTGATTGGTGGCAACAGGCCATCAGGTTTGGATATGTGAACAGGGCACATGCATCAACGTACATGCAGATATGTATAAACCAACAGGACAAATGTCCATGGGAATTAATTGTGAATACACATACTCAGTTTGGTGTGGAATGGCATAATTTGTGAAAATAGGGTAGGGTGGAGAAATATTACATTAACAACTTAAACTACCTATACATATACTGTACATTCCTAGTAGATGCAGATATATATCCCCTACATGTATTAGTACAGTTTCCTGTATGTAGCCTTAGGAATGTTGGTGATGGGGATGTTACTGCTACATTAATATACATTCCATTTTTATTCATATATGTTCATATCTGGCTGTGTTCAGGTAAAGCATCCTGCTATATTTGATTTATATGGGTCTAGACAACTGTGGATGTTCAGCATTTCATACAACCATACTATCTCCATAATGCAAGGGTACAGCAACATATCCAAATTGTGGGACGGACACAGTCCAGGTTCTGTACTTTATTAAAGACATTTCACTCTTTGGTTGTGGCTGTCTCATTCATTTCATTATGTAGTGAATGCAGTATACCTTTATTCCAGACTTATTACAGCTTTCTTGGTAGCTTCAAACTCTCTTTCTCACACTCTCTCACTTATTTTATATTTACATTTCAGGACGGTACTTAATTCTAGGCTTTATTAACATTTATTACTGGGTTACAACAATCCTTTCCAGTTGACTCACTTATTTCATATGGCAGAATTTACAAGGATGTATTCAACACTTGTCTATCCTTTGTTGATTGATTACAACACTCATTTTCAGGCTGAAGCAGTTATCTGATATTACAATACAGGTGGAAACTCTATTTGAGACTTGTTTAATCTTTATTACTGGATTGCAATACTCTTTTCCAGTCTGCATCACTTATCTAATCTTACAATACTAGCAGAATCATTCTTCTAGGCTTATTTGACCTTTATTACTGGGTTACAACACTGAACTCTTTTACAAGCTGTCCCACTTATATTCTATAACAATACCAGCAGAATAATTACTAACCTGCCTGGTGGCGCAACCACGCCAGCCTATCAGCATAGGCTTGCCGATTCACGGAACGAACACCTGCAGCTGTAATATAAATGAAGGAATATTGTAACATACCTATCCATACTATAGGCTAGGATAGCATTTCTTACATGCTTAATTACATGGATACTTACTCAGTAGTGGGGCATTGGGCATTTGGCGGGCCTCCTGGATCCATCGGTTCACTTGGTCCTCCTTTCGTCGCTTCAGGTCCGCATGGTGGTGACGGACCTGTTCACCAGTCCTCGGAATGCCTGTGGCACTGGTAAGATCATGTGCCAACCGGTTCCACGCCTCTACCTTATACGCTCCCCATTGAACCTGGCCCTGCATGAGTTGCGCTTCATGATCATGGACTAGGAGCCAAACCATATATTTTGACTCCTCAACACCCCACCTTTGTGCTCTAAAGCGATTTCCCTCTCCTGCACCTGCCATCCTGACTGCAAATGGGTACCACAATCAGTTATGGTGTATATTCCCGCCTATGGGGCTTATATATGCCGGTTTTCCCGCACTTATCTGTGATTGGCCATCTTGGATATTTATCAGCTTACAGCAAACCTGCTTTGTCATGGTTCTATTTTCATTCATTCCTATATATATGCTAATACTGTATTTCTAAGTACAACTGTCATGGCTTAGTGGTTCAGTACTTTGACTATGGTGCACAGTATCCCAGGTTCGACCCTTGTCATTGCTTTTTTATTTTACTACTGTCTAGTCAGGCTAGGAGGTGTGTCTGTGTAAAGGCGACTTTCCTACAGCTTGCCTAACGTTGCCCGACGGTGAGCTGGTTGGCATGCTGCGCAGCTCTGCGCAAACGGCTTACGCTGAGTAACGCGTGATTTACCTATAAGCACTCATATTGAGCTGGGTGAAGCACTGCTGAACTACGGGCACTCATATTAAGCTTGTTAAAGAGCTGCTCACCTACGGGCACTCATATTAAGCTTGCTAAAGCGCTGCTCACCTACGGGCACTCATATTAAGCTTGTTAAAGTGCTGCTCACCTATGGGCACTCATATTAAGCTTGTTAAAGCGCTGCTCACCTACGGGCACTCATATTAAGCTTGTTAAAGCTATGCTCACCTACGGGCACTCATATTAAGCTTGTTAAAGCGCTGCTCACCTATGGGCACTCATATTAAGCTTGTTAAAGCGCTGCTCACCTATGGGCACTCATATTAAGCTTGTTAAAGTGCTGCTAAGCTATGGGCAATTATGATCCTTTTTTTATATATTACATCGGTTTTGTTCACAAATACATGGGCCATTTCATTACACTTTACTTAAATTATAGATATATATATATATATATATATATATATATATATATATATATATATATATATATATGTCAGGGGATTGTTTCATACTTATTTAAATAAAAATGGAGAATGATGTTGTGGGGGCTCGAACCGTGACTACCTCCTCTTTGGCCGACGTCTCTACCGCTACGCTATTGCTACTTGGCTTAATTTGCATATGTAGATCTTATATACTTTTCAATGTCTGCTAACTGTGGCCGAGCGAAGGACATACGTGCGCAAACGAGCGCAAATGCGGGCAAACATTTTGGAAATTATAAAAAAAAAATGAAACTTCTATTTTTACATTTTACACATTTTCAGTAGGGTTTAGTCTGTGGGGATGTGTGGTGTTGTGTTCCTTGACATTTCAGTGGACTCGCTCGTGGGTGTTTACTTTCAGGACTCTGACTCTTCTGGGGGCGTGTCCCTTTGCAGTACTCGGCAATCGGACACGCCCCCTACTTTCCTACACAGACCGTGTTAGACTAGGGTATGATTCAGCATGCCCTCATGAATATGCATGACATGCTGACATCATACCGTTCAACTGCAGCCTCCGAGTAAGACATATTAAGTCTTACACGGAGGTTTCGTAAATCTGGCCCATACAGGGGAATCCAGTCAGATTACACTCTGCAGGCAAACCCCTTCACTTCTACTGAGGATGTAAAAGAAGAGCATGCATAGTTCTGTGACCAAGGGTGAGAAATGATGCAACTACTGGAAAACAGACAAGCATAGGTCAATAGCAAGGGTTAGAGGTGATATAACTACTGGTAAACATACAATCATAGGTCAACATCAAGGGTTAGAGGAGATATAACTACTGGTAAAAAGAGCATGCATATCTCTGTGAGCAAGGGTAGGAGGTGTTATATACTAATGCTAAAAAGAGCATGCATAGCTCTGACAGCAAGGGTGAGAGATAATATAACTGGTGGCAAACATGCATGCATAGCTCTGACAGCAAGGGTGAGAAGTGATATAACAACTGCTACAAAGAGCATACATAGCTCTGACAGCAAGGATGAGAAGTAATGCAACTATTGGTAAAAAGAATGTACATAACTCTGACACCAAGAGTGAGAAGTGATGAAACTGGTGCTAAACAGACATGCATAGCTCTCAGAGCATGGTAAAGAGGTGATATAACTACTGCTAAAAGACCATGCATAGCTCTGAGACCAAAGATGAGAAGTCATGTAAACACTGCTAAAAACAGCATGCATAGCTCTGAGAGCAAGAGTGAGAAGTGATGAGACCACTGGCAAAAAGAGCATGCATAGCTCTGACAGCAAGGGTGAAAGGTGATATAACTGCTGGTAAACAGGCATTCATAGCTTTGAAAGCAAGGGTGAGAAGTGAAATAACTACTGATAAAAACAGCATGCATATCTGTGAGACCAAGGGTGAAAAATGAAGAAACTACTGGAAAAAAGAGTGTGTATAGCTCTGACAGCAAGGGTGAGAATTTATATAACTGGTGGTAAACAAGCATGCATAGCTCTCAGAGCATGGTCCAGAGGTGATATAACTACTGCAAAAAAACAGCATACATAGCTCTGAGACCAAGGGTGAGAAGTGATATAAATACTGCTGAAAAGAGCATGCATAGCTCTGAAAGCAAGGGCAACTGCTGACAAAAAGAGCAGGCATAGCTCTGAGATCAAGGGCAAGAAGTGATATAACTAATGGTAAACAAGCATACATAGCTATGACAGCTAGGGTGAAAAGTGATAAAACTAGTGGTAAAAAGAGGGCGCACAGCTCTGATAGCAAGAGTGAGAAGTGATCTAAATACTGCAGAAAAGATCAATCACGCATAGTTCTGAGAACAATAGTGAAAGGTGATAGAACTAAAAAGGAGTATGTATAGCTCTATGAGCAGGAGTAACAGGTGATATAACTAGTGCTAAAAAGAGCATTTATATCTCTGACAGTAAGGGTGAGACATGATACAACTACTGCCAAAAAGCATGTGTATAGCTCCTACAGCAAGGGTGAGAATTTATATAACTGGTGGTAAACAAGCATGCATAGCTCTCAGAGCATGGTCCAGAGGTGATACAACTACTACAAAAAACAGCATGCATAGCTCTGAGACCAACGGTGAGAAGTGATACAAATACTGCTGAAAAGAGCATGCATAGCTCTGAGAGCAATAGTGAAAGGTGATAGAACTATTACTAAAAAGTGCATGCATAGCTCTGACAGTAAGGGTGAGAAATGATTAAACTACTGGCAAACACAGCTTGCATAGCTCTGACAGCAAGGGTGAGAGGTGATATAACAGCTGGCAAACAGGCATGCACAGCTCTGACCGCAAGGGTGAGAAGTGATACAACTGGTGGTAAACAGGCATGTATAGCTCTGAGACCAAAGGAAAGACGTGATATAACTACTGGTAAAAGAGCATGCATAGCTATGAGACCAAGGGTGAGAGGTGATATATCTACTGCTAAAAAGAGAATGCATAGCTCTGAGACCAAGGGTGAGAGGTGATGTAACTATTCTACTAAAAAGAGCATACATAACTTTGGGAGCAAGCGTAAATGGTGATATAACTACTTCTAAAAAGAGCATGCATAGTGCTGAGACCAAGGGTTCATAGGTTCATAGGTTGGTAATAGGCTATTGGCCCTAGGGCCTATACAAGCCTAGCCATAACAATTCCCTGAATATTTCTTCCCACAATATTTACTTCCCTGGACCCGTGTCTAGCAGGGCGATTGACATGATCCCCGGGGTGAATTTCCTATCTCCCATCCAATCATCAAGGTTCCTTTTGAAGAGGGCCAAGGAGGTGCTCTGCTTGACATGTATGGGCAGTCTATTCCAGAGTATGGGGAGTCTCTTGGTCAGGAACCTATCCCTCCAACATGTTTTGTTCATTGTCATGACAAGGTTTAGATCCCTGGAGCATGTGGCTCTGAGGGATTGGGATTTCTTTAAGTGAAGCATGTCCAACAGCTCAGGGTTTGACATGGCCTTGTATGTTAAACAGAGATCACCTCTGAGTAGACGATATGCCACAGAGTATAGCTGGTAGTTTTTTAGATGGTCAGCATATGGCATCTGCTTTAGGCCTGTGATTCTTTTAATGAGGCATTTCTGTGGCCTTTCCAGCTGTTGCAGATGTCTTGTGAGGTGCATACCAAACAGGGCGTTATACTCTATAATGGGTCTAATGAGGGGTGAGTACACTGGGACAATGACCTCCTTTTTTCTGGATGAAAAGCCCTTAGTGATGAGGTGTGCCATATAGAAGGATTTCCTGACTGTTGTGGTGATATGATTTTCGAAGGTGAGACCACTGTCCACCTGCTTCCCTAAGTCTCTCATCACACTTTCCATGTTTAGTGTACTGCCACCTATGTGGTAATTCATGGGTACATGTTTTTATCCAAAGGGGATAACTATACATTTCTTGGCATTAAGCTTGAGCCCATGGCTCTGGCACCAAGCATCTGTTTCTGTAAGGCCCTTTTGTAGAATATCCACATCATTTGGGGATTCACTAACAGCTCCCAATTTGCAGTTATCTGTGAACTTTGTTAGCCAGAGTCCCTTAGTGTTGGCCTGTACTTCAGAGAAGTAGATGCCAAACAGGAGTGGACCCAGGACTGAACCCTGAGGTACTCCACTTGTCACTTGTCTGGAGCTGGATTTGGAGTTGGCTACTTTTACAGTCTAGGTTCTGTCAGTAAGCCAATTGGCAACCCATCGAGTGACATAAGGATTTTTGCCCAGCTTAGTAAGTTTATCTATGATTCCAGAGTGGGGGATGGTGTTGAAGGCCTTGGTGAGGTACAGATAGGCTGTGTGGACCGCCTTACCGTCATCCTCAGCTCTCGAGACTGATTAGAAGAAGTCAGTCAGGTTCAGGAAACAAGATCAGCCCTTCACGAACCCAAACTGGGTGGGGTCCAGTGTTTGTAGGTTGCCAATGTCTCTGTTTATAAGTTCCATGATAATGCATTCTATGCCCTTGCAGATCAGGCTCGTCAGACTGATGGGATGGTAGTTCCCGGGATCCAAGGTGGATCTCCCCTTGTGGAGTGGGATAACTGTAGCTGTGCCCCACTCAATGGGCACGAAGCCTGAGGTGAGGCTATGATTAAACATGACACTTAGGTGAGGTGCCAGTTCATTTGGTAGTTCATGTAGTACACAGCCCAGGATGTCATCTGGTCCCATGGATGCCATATTCTTAGCTTTGGAGAGTGCAGTTTCTACCTGTGTGGCCATGATTACCAGAATTTGGCAATATTTTGGTATTGAGATGGGCCCTTTAGGGGGTGAAAGGGGGGTGAAGTTGGCACTAAATCTGCCAGGATATTGGCAATATCCTTGGGATCAGTATATTTAATGCCATTCTTTTGTAGCTCAGAGCAGATCTGAGTATTGCCATTTAGATTCTTGACATAACTATAGAATGTCTTGTGGTTGTCTTTGGAATCCTTGGCAATTTTATTTTCGTAACTAGCTTTTGAGGATTTTATGAGGGATCTCAGCTTCTTTCTGAGGCTGGTGAGGGAGTTTTTTTGCATCCTGGGATTTTCCTCTTTTCTGCAGCAGTTTCTTCCTTCTGT
Organism: Protopterus annectens; assembly: GCF_019279795.1. Classification (NCBI taxonomy): domain Eukaryota; kingdom Metazoa; phylum Chordata; order Ceratodontiformes; family Protopteridae; genus Protopterus; species Protopterus annectens. The sequence continues at coordinate 216,158,139 of NC_056751.1, forward strand.
TGAATCATTTGTTTATAGCAGGGGACCACCAGATTGGCTTCCTTTCTTTGGAGGATAGCATCTTGGTTCTGTTTGGGATGGCATGATTCATGCATGAGTGGATGTGCTTGTACAGTGCCTTAGTGTAGGATTCAGCAGTCGAACTTTCAGATCCTGTCTGCATGGGTGTCATGAACTTTGTCACTTCAGACTTCAGTAACATGAAGTTGGCTTTGGAGAAGTTTTTTACGGAGGTTTCCTTACTGAGGGGTGGGGGTGGGATGTGGGTGTCAAGGGTAATTTGCTTATGGTGAGAACTGACCAATGAGGGGGTGACCACTGGTGTGGAGCATCTATCTCCCATGTTGGTAATGACCACATCTAGGATATTGGAGCCCCTGGTGGGACAATGGATTAGTTGATCCAGGGCATTAGAATTTATGAATTCCAAGAACCGTTGGGAAAAGGTGTTGGTACCCGATTAGTTTTCCCAATTAATGGCAGGGTAGTTGAAATCACCCAGTATTAGGGTGTTTGGCTGTATCTTAATATTTTCCAGTATGTTTACAAAGGTGTAGTGACAATCTTGGGGCATGGTGGGGGATCTGTAGCAAGCTACAATTTGGATTGCAGTCTTACATAGTGTTAGTTGCACCTGGAGAATTTCAGATTCATTGTGTTGGGCAACTAGCCTGGAGGTGTGAATATCCTTGGTGAATATGGACACTCCTCCACCTTTAGTGTTTAAGTCTTGGTTTTGTGGCCAGAAAGTGTGGTAAGAGTTGTAGCCTGGTATTGCAGGGGTGCTCTCTGGAGCCTTGAACCAGGTCTCAGTTACTGCACAGATATCAATGTTCTCCATTTTTAGGAGTGCCTCGAGAGAGTGCATTTTGAGGTTTAGACTTCTAGCATTGAGTAGCATTATCTTCAGATTTTGCATGCTTGTATCTGTTATAGTGGTGGTTTTGTCCTTTGAACCTTGCCTAAAAAAGGCACTATAGAGGTGGCAAGAGCTTGAAGGGTGAAGGGTGCACTGGTAAACAGACTTCTATATTTCTAAGGCTAAGTGTAAGAGGTGATGTAACTAATGATAAAAGGCACCCGTAGTTCTAAGAGAAAGTGTAAGAGGTAATGTAACTACTTATAAACAAATAAGAGGCACTTGCATTTCTAGCTAGTGATAGTGCATAACCACTACCATCAGTCACTTAAACTGTTACACCTTAACTTGTACCATACAGGTATAAAGTTTCCAAAAACCAATGAACAGACGGCTAAGTGACTGAGGTACTGATTTTATTGCAAATACATTGTTTAAGCGTTTTCATCTAAAATCTGTCATAGACTTCTTCAGAACCATAAAAATATAAAACAAAGCACAAAATTTTATAAAATCTTTAAATAACACACCCCCTAATGACACATCAATCAAATGTGAAATTGCAAGCCCTGCCGTAATGAATACAATGTTTGGTTTACGACCCAGAGTGAGTTAGCTGCTCTTTTTGATTACTTTACAGATATAGAGTATACTAATGCAGAAAAGGAGGGAAACTGCAGCTGCAGAGCCAAAATCAGCTAAAAGACACACAAAAACATCTTGAATTTGTAACTATTATGTCAAAGTTGCATTTAGAAAAATGGTGACTTTTGTATTACTATTCAGTAATCAGTAACCTAATTCAGTTATTGATGGAGTTTTAATTCTAGAAGACATTGTCACTGAATAGCTCATTTCACCGATATTCTGGCATCCATGTTTAGTTCCCCAGAATGATACTGCACATTTTAACATCTTTAGGATTTATGTCGATTGCTAGTCTGTAGTATCCCAACCTCATAGCAGCAGTTTGCCATACACCTCAGAAACAGTTTGGACTTGATCTGTTGCTGATCATGTCACCTTTTAGTTACTATTTGACACATACCTACTGTGCAAGGTGGCTGTTTCTGATGGGAATTCCCTAACAGTAACAAATATAACAAAGTGGTGGTGCTTGTAAATTAAATTATATATAATCATTTGCACACTACTGTTGTGTAAACACTTGAAAATCAAAATGCCAAGTAAACAGACTCATTTATTGTGCAAAAATCAATAGATGAAATTAAGTTTTGTTTTAATCAATCCACAGTTCTCCTTCAGTCTGTCTATGCTTTAAATCATTTTGCATGTTACTGTATTGTTAACCATGGTCAGTCTCTTTCTCTTAAGGTTTTATGGACATTTAATATTATGCTTTTTTTTGGAAAACAAGCAATGGACCACTAAATACTTCATATGAGTGACTATCAGCTGGGTACGACAACCCTGTGTTTCCAAATGTTAGCCAAAAATTCCACTTATGCTGTGCTAATGATGCCATACGAAGGCAGAAACATGCATGTCCACAGCTAGTGGAGTCTGGATTTATTGGCCTGAAATTGTCCATAAATAGACTTAAAAGAAAAAAGTCATGGACATTCAGAATTGACATTTAGCTGAAACACCTGATGTCCTTAAAGGGTCATTTTCATATATTCCTTGTCACCTCTAATAGAAGAGGTTGAATAAGGAGAAAGTAACAGTCAGCTGCCTGTCAGGTGCCAGGATCTGACACATAATGCATGCACTCAGGTCACTCAACGACAGGTACAAATATGACTCTGTCATTGTACATGTGGGTGTGAATGACATGAGACATACCTCCCTGGACTACATGAAAAGAGACATGGAGGAGCACTCGGACTATGTAGCCGAGGCGGGTATGACCCTAGCCCTGAGCAGCATCCTACCATCACCCAGAATGATATCACAGTACAAGCAGAAAATGATTGATTTCAACAATTGGCCAAGTTTCTGGTGTCATTCTAAGGGGATCCAGTATTTGTCTTCCTGGGATGACATGATTGACAGACTTCGATGCTTTGCCAGAGATGGCCTGCATCTGTCACCCCTGGGCTTCCAGATACTAGCCAAGGCTCTTGCCACCCATATAGTGCCTTTTTTAGGTGGTTTTCCAAAGACCAAATTACCAACATTACAGCTACAACAAATGCAATCTGAGGGTCATGTTGCTCAACGCTAGAAGTCTAAATCTCAAAATGAACTCACTCGAGGCACTCCTTAAAATAGAGAACATCGACATTTGTGCTGTAACAGAGACCCGGTTCAAGGCAGCAGAAAGCAACCCTGCACTACCAGGCTATAAATCATTCCACACCTTTCAGCACCAGAACTTAGACCAAAGCTCTAAAGGCGGTGGTGTCTCCGTATTCATAAAAGATGCGCACACCTCCAGACTGGTAGCCCAACATAACGCATCAGAGATACTTCAGGTGCAGCTAACATTGGCTAAAACAGCAATTCAGGTCGTAGCCTGCTATAGGTCCCCAACCATGTCCCAAGACTTGCACTCCACATTCCTAAACACCCTGGACAATATTAGGGTCCAACCTACCACTCTCTTGCTAGGCGACTTCAACTACCCCTCCATTAACTGGGTAAACTACTCATGTACCAATACACTTGCCCAATATATCCTGGAGTTCATTAATTCCAATGCCCTGGACCAACTCGTTCTTACCCCCACTAGAGGTAGCAACATCCTTGACCTGGTCATTACTAACATGGGTGACCGTTGCTCTACACCAGTAGTCAGCCCCTCCCTGGTTAGATCCGACCACAAACTAATCACCTTGGAAATCCGCATCCCTCCCACCCCCCAGCAAAAGTAATCACCATGAAAAACTTCTCCAAAGCTAACTTTGGGATCCTAAAAACAGAGGTGGCTAACTTCATGGCACGCATGCAAATGGAGAATATTTACATAACTGCAGAATCATACACCAATGCACTGTATGAACACATCCACAAATGCATGGATCTCGCCATACCCAATAGAACCAAGATACTCTCCTGCAAAAAAAGGAAGCCAATCTAGTGGCCCCCTGCCATAAAAAAACTCTATAACAGAAGAAGGAAACTGATGTGGAATAAGGTGAAATCCCAAGACTGGAAAAACTCATTTATCTGCCTCAACAAATAGTTGAGATCCCTCATCAAGTCCTCTAAAGTTAGGTATGAAAACAGAATTGCAGCAGATAGTAAAGACAACCACAAGGCCTTCTATAGTTATGTAAAGAATATCCACGGCAATACCCAGATTTGCTCTGAGCTACTGCACAATGGTACCTCCTATACCGAGCCAACAGATATTGCCAGTATACTGGCCAACAGATTCAGTGCCAACTTTACCCCCCCCCCCCCAAAGGACCAATCACAATACCAGTAGATTGCAAGGCACCTAGTATTGCTGCTGCACAAGTTAAAATAGCACTTTCCAAGGCCAATAATACAGCTTCTATGGGACCTGACAATACCCCTGGTTGTGTTCTACATGAACTACAGAGTAAACTGGCACCTCACCTGTGTGCTCTGTTCAATCACAGCCTCATTTCTGGCTTTCTCCCTGCCAAATGGTGCACTGCTACAGTTATCCCTGTCCACAAAGGAGGAGTGACTACAGACCCTGGGAACTATCGCCTCAGTGCCAAAAAGTGCATTGTCATCCCCTTTGGTAAAAACTCTGTACCCATGAACTACAACATAGTCGGTAGTATACTTAAAACCGAAAGTGTGATAAGAGACCTTGGGACACAGGTGGACAGTAGTCTCTCCTTTGATAATCACATCGCCACAGTAGTCAGGAAATCCTTCTACATGGCACACCTCATCACAAAAGGTTTCTCATCCAGGAAAAAAGAGATCATTGTTCCCCTCTACTCATCACTCATTAGACCCATTATAGAGTACAACACCCCTTTTGGTATGTACCTCACAAGACATCTACAACAACTGGAAAGGCCGCAGAAATACCTCACAAAGAGGATTACTGGCCTCAAACAGATGCCCTACGCAGACCGTCTCAAAAAACTCCAGTTTTACTCCATCGCATATCACCTACTCAGAGATGATCTCTGCCTAACATACGAAGCTATGTCTAACCCAGAGCTGTTGGACAGGCTCCACTTAAAGAAATCCCAATCCCTCCGAGCTACACGCTCTAGGGACCTTAACCTTGTCATCACAATAAACCAAACATGCCGGAGGGATAGATTCCTGTCCCAGAGACTTCCCATACTCTGGAATAAACTACCTATCTATATCAAACAAAGCTCCTCATTAGCACTCTTCAAGAAAAATCTTGATGATTGGATGGGAAATAGGAAATTCATCCCAGGGATCACCTCTGTGGCTCTGCTCGACAGTGGCACAGGAAAATAATTTTCTTGGGTGGCAAAAGCCAGGGTACCTTTTAGGCTGAGCTTGTATAAGCCCCAGGGCCGATAGCCTAGTACCTACCTATGAACCTATGAACCTATTAGCCTGACATATCTGATATGCAAAGCTATGGAACGCATCATCATGGACCTAATAAACAAGGATATAGGGAATCTCCAAACTCTGGATCCCACACAGTTTAGTTTTGTGAAAGGTAGATCATGCCTGCTCAATTTGGTCGACTTCTTTGAGTCAGTCACCAGAGCTGTGGATGAAGGCAAGGAGGTTCATTCAGCCTACCTTGATCTGGCCAAGGCTTTTGATACCATTCCTCACTCAGGAATCACAGAAAAACTCACTAAGCGTGGCATTAACCCCTATATTACTAGGTGGGTTGCAAACTGACTCAGAGATAGAACCCACAGTGTGAAAGTAGCTGACTCCAAGTCAGACTGCCAATTAGTTACGAGTGACGTCCCACAGGGTTTGGTCCTGGGTCCTCTCCAGTTTGGTATCTACTTCTCTGAAGTCCAGGCCAACACGAAGGGACTCTGGCTGACAAAGTTCACAGAAAATTGCTAGTTGGTTGCTATTATTAACTCCCCAAGTGATGTTGACATCCTACAGAATAGCCTCACTGTGACCAACGACTGGTGTCAGAACCATGACCTTAAGCACAATGCCAAAAAATGTGTCATCATCCCCTTTGGGAAAAACCCGGTTCCCATGAATTACCACATTGATGGTAGTCCACTGAACACAGAAGATGTTATAAGAGATCTGGGAAAACAGGTTGACAGCAACCTCTCTTTTGATCACCACATTGCCACTGTGGTCAGAAAGTCCGTCTATGTGGCACATCTCATTACTAAGGGTTTTGCATCCAGGAAGAAAGAGGTCATTGTCTCCCTCTACTCTTCTCTCATTAGGCCAATAATCGGGTACAATGCCCCATTTGGCATGTACCTCAGTATACACCTGCAACAACTGGAGAGGCCGTAAAAGTACCTCACAAAGAGGATCCTAGGCCTTAAACACTTGTTCTATATGGACAGACTCAAAAAAAACTTCAACTATTCTCTGTCTCATAACACCTACTTAGAGGCGATCTCTGCTTGACTTACAAAGCCATGTCTGACCCAGCTCAGTTAGAAATCCTATATCTAAAAAAATCCCAATCCATCCACACCACATGCTCCAGAGACCTCAACCTCATTACCACAATTAACAGAACATGCTGGAGGGACAGGTTCATAACCCAGATAATGTCAATGCTATGGAACATATTTCCCATACATGTCAAGCAGAGCACCTTGCTGACCCTCTACAAGAGAAATCTTAAAGAGTGTATGGGAAACAAAAAATTCACCCCGGGGATAACACCAGTGGCTCTACTCGACAGAGGCACTGGAACTAAGGTCGGGTGGCACTATGCCAGGGTAATCCTATGGCTAGGCTTGTAAAGGCCCCAGGGCCATTAGCCTGGTACACACCTATGAACCTATGAACCTATAAGGAATCACACAGTGGAAAGTCTAGCCTTGCTACATTTTTCTTTTTGTTTTTTAACCAATCGGTTTATCTGTGTGACCTTTTTACTCATTGTTTTAGTTTGTTAGTTGGGATATTTTGCAGACACCCTAATGTTTATGGATATCAGCTGGTTACGACAACTCTGTGATTCCAAATGTTAGCTAAATATTCCACTTATGCTGTGCTGATGATGCCATAAGAAGGTAGAAACATGCATGTCCACAGCTAGTGGGGTTTGGCTTTATTGGACTGAAATTGTCGATAAATAGACTTAAAAGAAAAGTTATGGACATTCAGAATTGCTATTTAGCTGAAACACCTGATGTCCTTAAAGGGTAATTTTCACATATTCCATGTTGCTTCTAATAGAAGAGGTTTAAGGAATCACACAGTGGAAAGTCTAGCCTTGCTAGATTTTTCTTTTTGTTTTTCAACCGATTGTTTTTCTGTGTGACCTTTTTGCTCATTGTTTTAGTGTCATATGGGTGACTGGAAAAGGGTCAGTGAACTCAAATGCAATGATCTAGTGAATTGCAGTATTACATCCTAATGATGCCTGCATCTTGTGCCAACCTTTCCAGCACAGTAGTGTTAGGGAAAGGCAAGCATCCCAGAAATATAAGTGTGACACAAATTTGAAATGTTCAAATAATGAGGTTATCATACCGAAAATGTATGCCCTGAATCTACAGTATTTAGACTGCAGATTCAAACAACCACACTATTTAGTTCATTAGTAGGAGGAAAGCAATGTCAAAAGGGATAATAGTTAATCAGTAAACAGTAACCAATTTGGTCCCCAACTATACCTACTCAGTATCTCCATAGCAGTTATGTCTTCTATTATATCAGTGTCATGTCTCATGCAAGTCTACTGCAGGGTGCATAAGAGGTGAACAATTTCAAGGTCTCCTATCTTCTGATAATGTGCCAGACACAAAATAACAATGTAGTCCAATAATTTTCTTTTTAGTACCATGCTGTTTCATATACAGATGCAGAAGAAGCAAAGTGGCCTATTTTATGATAATAGCTATTAACTGTGAAATAAAATTCTATAATTCTATATTTTTTCATTGTGAATGTTTTTTTTCAAAACAGACACATTAAAACCAATTATACTGTTTTGCAAACGGAGACTGTACTATATATAGTGTTTTATGGCTCTCTTAAGGACACTGTTATGGAATCTGGGGACATTAGTGCCTATTATTTTAAGCACTTGATGAGTTTTGTATTAAGCGTTGTGCTAGGTCATGCAGCATGGCATATGAAAATATGGCATATATTAAAAAGCAAAATTAAGGGAGCCATAAGTTCATAGCTGTTTACTAGGCTAATGACCAGAAGGGCCTTCTTAAGCCTAGCCATGCATTCCAAATCTCTGACATGTTCTGTTACCCTTGATAAGTGTAAGCAGGAGCTTGAGAGATGAAACATTTACAAGCAGGGGCCTAGGAGATGAACCACTTACATCTCTGAGACCAAAAGCCTGTAAAACATTAACAGAAACAGACTGATGCTATATGAGCACATATTGTACTATAAAATAACACTTCTACTCCTAAAGCTAGCACAAAGGTAATTGTCTACAAGAAATTTAAATACAGAGTGATTATTTTAGCAGTTTCTATATAACATGATTTATCCACTGACAATTTTATCTTTAAGCTACAGATCTGCCTAATTTTTATGACAGTACACTATACTGGGGTGTGGACAATTTATGTTCTAGGCACAGAGTTGGCTCTGATGGGCACAAGGCACAAGAAGAGTGATCAGGCCAGAGCATCTTCTCTGCATCTTTGAATGAATGTGCGAATTATTCATACCTTATCATGTTGCAGTTCCACTGATCTGCTTATCTCACTGAGAATGTACTTGTTATAAAAGCAAATGGGGGTTCTGTTTTATGATATGCACCTGCAGTCAATAAAAGTTCAGTAATTAATTCTCATTGTGTTTTCTGTAGGTAATGATGTATATTTCCTGCATACCTGCCATGGTGTATTGGATAGAATGTGTTTTTTATTGGTTATTTATTACATTTGCTGACAAGGATAGTCCTACTGGACACACAGCTTCTATTCGCTGAGGCCTGGGAAGAAAAGGCCCATCAACAATATAACAATTATACTAAAGTATTTATACAGATTGATAATTGGTAGCAATCATTTTAGTAAGGTATAAAATGCTAAATTAGATTCTTAAGAATATATAGCAGTACGTGATTACAAGATGAAGCTATCCTAGCACATGGTGATGAAATAAAAACTAGAAAATATACATATTTACAATGCTTAGATTTGTATATTTCAAAAGTTGTAAAGTATGAACTTGTAAAAAAAACAATAAACGTGGGCAGGAGTGGTAGAATAATTATTTATCAGATAAAGTAAAAAAGAAGGTGAGAATAAGGAAAGTATGAGGCATGTATAGGTTAATATAAAGAAATAATTTAAAGGAAGACAAATTTAGAAGCTGGTTTAGAATTATAACTAAAATGGAAGGTAGATTTAAAGTTTGTATACGTTTAGTAATGTATATATATATATATATATATATATATATATATATATATATATATATATATATATAGTCAAATAGGTATAGTAAAATATTTATTTAAAGGAATAGTCGAAGTGGTATGTGACTTTTGGAATCACAAATTAATTTCTTTGTATGAGTTACGAGTGAGATATTATATATTTAAAAAAAAGACTTGTCTTCATTCATTCTCCAATTACTAATGTAATTCAAGGCAGGGTCACAAGGAGCCAGCACTATCCCACCCCTCAGTGGTCCAGGTTACTTGCTTAAGTAATGCTATTTAAATATTTGCATTTTGTATTCTTCCCACATCTTATTATTTCTACCACTCTGTGCTGAAGCAAGTAAGCTGAGATGGCTTTTAGATGTACATATAATGCATCTGCCCATAAATATGGCTTTTCATTCAAAGTACATATGCAAAGGGGTTCACTACAGCTGTTCAAAACCCACAAGCTCGAAAACCACTTGCTCAAAGCCAGGACTCAAGCACCTTGTAGCTTGTGTGGGCTGTTACTTGTACTCAAACTCGAATAAAGAGTTTGGGCAAGCAGCTGTGGAAAGATAGCTGGAGGGTAATTTAAGGCTTAGAGAGCAGGTGGGGAATTTTAGGCTTAGGGAGAGGGAGGGGGAGGAGGATTTAGGGTTAGGAAGTAGGAAGGGAGTTTTAGGTTTAAGGAGCAGGAGAGGAATTTTAGGTTTAGAGAGTGACTGGGGAATTTAGGTTTTACAAGTGTGGGGGGGGGGGTTGGAGTTTTAAGTTTGGGAAGGGATCAGAGAATTTAAGAGGGGAGCCAGGTGGGGGACTGGGTGGGAGTTTAGGGATAAGGGCTATGTAGATTTCCAGGGTTGGGTAGAGGGGAGGGCTACATAGAAATGGAAGATTGTACTAATTGGAACTTGATAATTATAATAGACACAGAAGCACAGGACCCACAACTTCGGGAAGCCCATGGGTAGCCAACAAAACATATAATTTCATTTGTGCCTGTAGTGCAACCTAACAAAAAAAGTCTCTCTCTCACTCTATTTTGTAATCAAGTGCAGGTTCTACCCCACAGGAAGTAGTACTTACTACAAGATGTGCCAGCATAATTTAGGAATGAGCAGTCAGCTTTTCTTTTCTTAATGGAGGTAGAATCTTTCAATGAAGTACATACGGTCTGATCTGGTTTGCTGAATGAAAGTATTCTGGAGGAGATAATCTGTTCACAATTACCATTGCAAGCACAGATGGTGGTACTAGGGTAAGTGGTAAGGTCTCCAGAGTGTGGATGTTTGTGTGTGTGTGTGTGTGTGTGTGTGTGTGTGTGTGTGTGTGTGTGTGTGTGTGTGTGTGTGTGTGTGTGTGTGTGTGTGTGTGTGTGTGTGTGTGTGTGTGTGGGTGTGTGAGTGTGTGTGTGTGTGTGTGTGTGTGTGTGTGTGTGTGTGTGTGTGTGTGTGTCTGTGGGTGTGTGGGTGTGTGAGTGTGTGTGTGTGTGTGTGTGTGTGTGTGTGTGTGTGTGTGTGTGTGTGCAAGTGTATGTGTAGTGGGTGGTGTTTCCAGAGATGTACTTACATTGCATGTGTTTCACAATGTTATTTAGTCAATAATTCCTGCCAATCATAAAATCAGATTTATCATAGGAGTACTGTCTGGTTAAGTACCTTACTCAGAGTCACACAATAGGTAAATGGAGGTAGAAAGAATAAAATCCAGCATCCTAAACTGCACAAAGCCGGTCATTAAAGGACAACAATGGGATTCTATTATTAAATGCTCAACTCTTCTGTCCTTTTTCTCCATATTTACAGTCCCTGCTATGAATAAACAACAATACAGCAATTAAAATATTTTTAAATCGACTGTTTCCCTCCACTAGAACAGTACCTTACTGTTCTGTGGTGGTTTCACTTTCAAAAAACTTTTATCCCACCCTGGAACAGCTTGCTGCAGTCTTCAATTCACTGATGTCATCAAGGTCAATGAATACAGGTAGTTTTCTGGCCAATTCACTCTCCAAACTGCCATCGCTATGACCATTCTAAGAACCCACCCATGCAGTGATGTCACAGCTCCCTGGTCCTTTCTCTACCCATACTGAAAGTAAAGGCTAGAACAAGGAAACAGTACATGAGTCAAGTATCCTGCTGTAAGCTGTCAATCACAGCAGGCAACAGCTCAAATTACCCTTAGCACTTTGACAGCTAGGGAAGTTAGATGTGAAGGGGGATGGAAGATGAGTCAAAGTAGTACTATTCAGGCTTCACAAAAAACTGCAGTTTAGCCATTATAAAAACAAGCAGCAGTAAAAATGTGACATTTGCACTGTTTGTGTTTTAAGTAGTCATTAAATGGCATGAAAAGTTACTTAAAACGAATTGACTGAAAGTCAGCAGTGTATGCATGTAAAATCAATGTAGTGACAGGAGCTTTAGGAAGAAAGAGGCCTGCACAGTGTAAATTTTTACATACAAGCACTGCATTGTGGAATATCTAGAGGCAGACTAAACAATCAGGATCAATTCAAGATGCTAGATCCCATTTGGCCAGACTCAGAAATTACGTAAAAAAATATTTAAAAACCTGTAAATAGTCCCAGAGTGGTGTTAAAATGTAGGAAACACAAAAAATATGATGAAATAAACATGTTTTTTTTTTTGAGACTGGGGTTGTGGCTCTCTTTTAACAACCATAATCCACTGCACCACCTACTACATACTCACACACACATAATTTTCTGATAAATTACTGAAGGTTAAAAGTCACTTGAGGTTTACAGTCAGTCAATGATGCCAGACAATAGAGTTCTATATGATATTAATGCACTGCTTCCTGCAATCAAAAGTACAGAGTTTAAACCCTTTCACTTCCATTTGTGCACTGTGTGACTTTGTACAAGCAGCAGTTGATAGTCACATCTGTATGTCTGTATGAATTCGCATAGTGGGTTAATGCTGCTGTTTCCTATGTTAAGGGTGTAAGGTTTGAATCTTTCCCTTCTCTTTTTGCTTTAGTTTGGCATTTGGCACAGAGGGTTAAGTCTGTGTGTCCAAGTTTAGGGAGTGCAGGGTTTCTGTCCTCATTTACCTACTGTGTGACATTGAGCAAATAAACAGTGCTTTGGGACAACTGGAAATTTGGAATAGGTTCCTCAGTGCACCTCTGGACTACAAGCCTAGTGACTACTTATAAGGGAGAGTAGTTTTGGTGTACAGTAAAGAAATGTTCATTGTAGTAAACAGGAGTATCATTATATGAGCAATGATCTTTGGGCACAATCCTTGTTTTGTTGAATAATGACAGTATGTTTCTTATTTAGCTGTAAATAAATTGGATTGCATGAAGTATATTACTTTAAAGTTAATATTTTAGCTCTGAATACATTTTGAATTTAGCTTTGTTTTCAGCCACACTTGTGTGAACTGCAGTATGTTTGGGCTACAACAGTTTGTTTAGCAAATAGTGCAGATGAGTAAGGCTATGAACCATTAAATAGATGCTTCTTGATTTCCTCAACCTTTGTTTGTCTTCTGTGTGATTCTAACCAAGTTACTTCCCCACCAAGTAGTCCTGACCTGCTCCTACTCCTGTAAAGGAGCACTTGTGTCCAGTGGTCTGTTCAATGCAGTTAGCAAATGTGTTACATATTTGTCTTTTGAATTCCTACACCCCTCACATAGCACTAATTAGTACTTCACTGTATGCTATTTGATTACAAATCCCAGCAAGTCTCTTGTGGTTTAATTGGTTACCAGTTGCATTCTCACCAAATGAAAGTTTCAAGGGAATAGAAGTTTACTGTTTCTCATGGTAAGTCTGCTTTCAATGTGAAAGTGTTTGTTTATAAAATGGCTATCAGTGCTTTTGCTGTAAAAATTCAAATAAAAGTTTTAAATGAAATCCAAAATTTTGTAATAATTTTATAAGTAAGAAAATAATATGCACACTGACTAGTTTGAAAAATACTTTATTGTAATTGTGGAGAGACAGCCAAGTAATAGGATGTTAGTTTGACTGGTTGCAGTCTAGTTCATTAACCTGAAAATGGGCCCATTTGACCACAATCTGGTTCTGTTAACGCTGGTGATATATGCTGCAAAAATATGGCAGTATCAGCATTCCGGTAGATCAGACCTGTTCTGAGAGATGCTAGAGAAGACATCTATTCTTGATAATAGAAAATACATAGGGAGGTCAAAAATGAGATGTAGGCAGCCTGACAGTGGTAGCTCCCCCCCAAAAAAAACAGCATGTTGCATGGAGTAATATTTCTGGTTTTTGTATGGCTTGTGCATTATTGAATGAAACCTGCTGCAGCATGTATGTTTTCTTCAATAGTTTTGCTTTATTCACTGCACTAAAGAACAAATGAATTCACTTACAGCCTTGAATTATGCAATATCATCTAAACATTTTTCATTTTAGTAATATTTATTTGCAGTACCTTCTTTATATCCTCCAGCAACTGTGAAGGGGTTGACATTTATCACATCATATAGTCTGCATTATTCTGATCTTCAGAATCCATTATATAGCCATCATTTCATATTACTGTGATACAGTCCTCTCTACAAGATCATATTGCCCTATTGCATAATCTAGTTCAGGAAATGTCATATCATCACCACACCAAATTTTCAGTGCAACATAGGACATTTTGTTCTTCAAGAGCTGCAGGCACTGCATTTGTAGATGAAGCACTGGAATGCAAAGTTGTTTGACAACAGCAACATCTGTATTAGTAATAGTTCTCTTTAATGGGGAATTATTCAGACAACTTTTACTTCTGCAGAGATTGTGCATATTGACTTAGCATATGCTATCAGGTGGTTAATATTTCTTAGCCTTTCATCATAAATTCTTTAATATTTAAACTGTGCGACATATGTCTGAGTTTTATAGTTTGATGCTAGTGATCGTTATATAATTTCATGTAATTCATCCAAACTTACCAATAAAGTCCATACAATTTATTTTTTCATAACAATAATGGGTGTACATGGTCAACAAATGGGCTATAATTGCTGGTGGGGTGGGGGTCAATCTGGGCATGAGAGTACCTTATGCTTACCATCAATTTTAAACCATATTTAATCTGGTATTGCATGACTAGTGTGCACATGTGTGTGAATTAAGTTGGAATACTTTGCTATTGCTAATGTGTGTTAGTGTGAAACAAATTTGAAACTTAACTCATTATTGTTGTTATTATTTTTTGACACAGACATCTGAGAAGGATGCAGTCAACACTGTAGATATAATTGCTGGGTTTGGGGATGTATGTGCATAAAAATGATTGACCTTGCTGAGCTGATAAAGTTTAAAATGAATTAGTCTGTTTTTACAGTAGTAGTATGAATTTGTGTAAATAAAAATTACAATTGAAATACTATCCTGTGGCCATTTTTCTATCACAATCAAACATGCAACATGTACACAGTCAAAGTGGCCATAACTGATGAGTAAGGATATTGGTGGATTATAATGATAGCAGTTTGAGTGACTTTTTGTAGTTGAAATGTTCTGAAATTGGTACTTTTGTCATTATTGGTTAACACACTTTGTTTCACTGCTTACTGGAAAAATGTTCAAAACTACAAATTTAAAACACTCTAACAAATGTGTCTGTATTAAACAAGAATGTTAAATTAATCAGGAAGATGAATCCAAAGGAACACATACATTTATGCATGGTCCTAAAAAATATGTGCAGGTGACCCACATTTTGAAAACAGCCCAGGGCCCAAAGTGTATTTAATCCATTACTGCTAGTGGGAGCTCTAGCACTGTTTTTTTTTTTTTTTTTGCTGCAGCAAGCAGAAGTGTAATGAGTTACTAGGACATTAGAACCTTTAGTAGACCCCTTGGTAAGATGCAATGTTTAATATTATTACTGTGGTTGCTGCATTTAACATAGCGGTAACAGTTTAAAGTACAGAAGGGGTGATGTGTAACTGAAACAGATTAGCAGGTCTGTTGTTATTTGTATTAATTTATTGTACAGGTGGCTGTTTTTAATTTACATTAGATTTTATATCTGTTTTACCATTTACTGTTGATTAAGGATG
This sequence comes from Protopterus annectens, assembly GCF_019279795.1. Classification (NCBI taxonomy): domain Eukaryota; kingdom Metazoa; phylum Chordata; order Ceratodontiformes; family Protopteridae; genus Protopterus; species Protopterus annectens. The sequence goes on from NC_056751.1 coordinate 216,173,515, forward strand.
TGGGCAATATGCTTATGTCTAGTGGTAACCATACTGATTTTTTTTAGCCATTGTGCTATAGAGGTTATGAATGTGATGTATTGATGTTTACCTCACACTTGTGTACACTGCATTTCAGTGGAAAGTTAAGTTTTTTCCAAGTCCATAATATTTCTTGAAGCAAATGTCTGGTCATCATGTATCAAAGACCCTATCATACACTGTGACTGAATATAACCCAGTCGCTGCTTTTTCAGTTTCCAGACCTGCCACATTACTGAGAATTAATAGATTTATATAGTATAACAGTGAGATGACAGTTCCAATAATACCACTCAAACAATCATTTGCCAATGCCAAATACTGATTTGCACTAGGTGTAGAGTGCCACAATAGCTGGCAAAGACGAATGAGCAAGAAAGTAAAGAACCATGTCATAATAGTAAGTGTAGATATTTTGGCCCATGTTGTATTCCATGATCTGGCTTCAGCTGACAATCCTGAGTGCCTTAAACACTGACCAGAGAGATGGTAGTTGAACAGTTGATGCCAACTTGCTCACTTCAAGAGGAGAGAGTGCAGTGGCTCTGATGAGACAGTGCCCCCGACTGGAAATCATGAGAAATGGCCAAACCCAAATAGCTTGCTGTACCTAGTCAGGTGATACATGGAATCCTTACTATGGACACAGAGGATCCCTGTCAGTTGATCGAGTTTTTAGAAACTTGAAATTCATATCAGAGAGACAATATGATTGAATTTCCGATCTCGGTACAGTGAGGATCAGGAAATGTACCATTTTCCTCAATGTAGTGCAATCTCAGAGTTGGTATATATAATTTGTAGGGGCTGTGGTAGGTGCAAGTGGGCTTGTCCCCCTGAAAAAATTTAAAATAGATAGATTTGTGTGTGTGGGTTTTTTTAATGTTCGAATTTTCAGAAATTCAATCACATTGTCTCACAGATATGAATTTCGAATTTCTGTAAACTTGATTAACTGATATAGATCCCACACAGAGGCAAATATGTTGCAGCTGGCATAGCACAACCTGACCTCATGCAACAAAGCAAAAGGGGATGGACATATGAAAAATCTTTATTCTCCTACTTCTGTGAATGCAAGGAATTCTCCAAGTAAATAATTTTGATAGCAGTAAAATCCAAGTTGCTGTGTTTGGTTCCTTTCTAAAATATTAAAAAAAAATAGAAAATATGAGTTAATTGTAAACTGAAGATAGAAACCTCATTCCTACACTGCATTCCAATTATTTGTCTGAGCACAAGATATCCAAGTATCACATTATGAATCTCCATCAATCTACAGAGAACATTTCAAGGCTTCTCAAGTTATTAAATAAGTCTATTGTCTCCTTATGCAAGCACAAATATTGTTTAGTAAATTAAAAAGAATGGAGGGGTTAATTATCATTTTCTGCTGGCCCAAGCTCTTCTAGACACACAGCAAGATAATGCCTTAATCAGAGAGTCATTCAGCAACATTATGATGCTTCACCAGGCAGGCAGTTTAATAAGTGTCACATCACTGAATTTCACTTGTGCATATGTTCTAGTGATCACATTTAATGACTGGTCAAATTTGGTCAATGAAATAATCACACAAGTTAAAAAGGTGACTAACTCCTGTGAGTAAACAAATAATGCTATAAAACAGGATTATATGTTGTCTCAAAATCAAGCAATTTCCTACCCAATGTACAATAACCTCAGAGGTAATAATATAGCAATAACCCACGCCTGGGTGTGGGTAATGCTAAATTTACCCTCGGTTGGCGTGGTTTGGTCCCGAGAAGCCGGTAAACAGCCAACCGTGGGTAAATTTAGCATTACCCACCAGAAGTGAGTTATTGCTATTATACCATGACATTATTTAAGAAAAGAAACAATTACTTTTCTTAAATAATGGCATAGTATAATGCCTGTTTACTGCCCTTCCGCAGATGTCTGGCATCCGCGGCAGTTCTGATGTACTGCGGCGCCTGCGCGGTACATCAGAGCTGTGAGCAAAAGCAACGGAGAAAGCAAGATCTCCATTGCTTCTTTTTAGTGTCTCGCTATGTTAAATGAGTTTAACATGGCGAGACAGTAAAATAAGCAGCGGACATCTCCGTTGCTTATTTTAAAACTGTCTCGCTATGTTAAACTCATTTAACATAGCGAGACACTAAAAGCAACGGAGATCTTGCTTTCTCCGTTGCTTTTAAACACTGTCTCGCTATGTTAAATGGGTTTAACATAGCGAGACAGCTTTAAAATAACAGCGGAGATGTCCGTTGCTTATTTTAAAACTGTCTCGCTATGTTAAACCCATTTAACATAGCGACAATGTTTAAAAGCGAGTTATACTAATGGAAAAAAGTCCGGGCGACCGGACCTTTTTCCATTAGTATAACTCGATTTACAACGGGCACGCTGGCCAATCAGCGTGCACGTTTTGGGGGGGTCATGGTATAATAGTACTTAAGGTGTTGATGGTAGAGTCCTCCTGCATGTGGCTATAGGGGAATTTGCACTTACAAAAACTTATTCCATTAGATATGCATTTTTATGGCAATTTCAGTGAGCTTGTGAATCAGAAATTTTGATTTTGGTGGCTACAATTCCTATGAGATTTACTTATGTTTTTGTACTTTTGTTAAGCCATGTTTATTAAACTAACCTAAACACCTCCCTTTCTTAAATGAATTAATAAATATATAATAAATAAAATGTGGTCCACTGTATTTGTTTTCCACTGCTTTGCTGTCAAATGCATTGGAAAAATCTCTTTGTTGTCTCTTCACATTATTCAAGACATTGCATATTGACAGAGTCCAGTCAGTCCCATGTAGCTGTGGGTTTCCCAGAGGCAGCACCGACTGGTCCAACATGGTCACCATTTGTCTAACCACCTAAATTAGAGTTATAGCTAACATATTTCTGTGAAAATGCACAGTAGGTATCTAAACCCTGCCCTTTGTATGATATCTTGTAGACTGTAGTTAAATGCTACATTGCAGATACTGCTAGCTGGCACTATAAATAAGCAATAAGACATGACAGGGTGTGTGCTATTGGGCATAACAAGCAGTAAGACATGATAGGGTGTGAGTTACTGTAGAAGTAACTCCCACTCAGGAGTGTTGTGAGGCCCGATGCTGCAGGTGGAGGGCTTCTACTGTCCTGGAAGGGTGCTTTTTCCACAATAACACAAACCCTTGAGGGCTTTATTGCACTTAAAGAATGGACAATCTGATAAATTATTTTTATTTTTATTATTACTACTTTCTTTTAATAATTTTTTATGTAAAATAGTTTCTCTGCCTAATGTTTCAAACTTACTGTAGCATATATAATTGTTGGAGGAAGTATTTTACATCCAAAATATAAGTTATATGCAAGCATTTAATATCTACACAAAACCAAACACACAGATTAACACAAATTCAGAAGCAAAGACATACAGACTCGCACACATAGCCATAGAAACACATACACACATTCAGAAGCACAGACAGATTCACTCCACTATGCATAGAAACACACACACATGCCCAGCAGTTACAGCCATTTTATTTAGTTAATACACCTCACATGCCTCATTGTGAGGAAATGAATGAAAAAAAAAAAAAAAACAATGCAAGGCATTGCAGCCCCCCATGCCTATTTACTATCTCTGATTTTGCAGTACAGTGTTGTCCTGTCTTTTGTAGAATAATGGATTTGCTAGTAAATTACTAAGGATTAAAATCAGTCAATAATGCTACCCATTAGAGTTTTATACTTCTTTCTCTTTGCGGAATGGCTGCTGATGAACTGCTTGATACATTCAGAATTAATTAGGACATGCTGCTCTCTCTCTCTCTCTCTCTCACTTAAGCTTGGTTTCTCTGTGTATCACTTTCTCTCTTTCTCTCTCTCAGTCTCTTTGTATTTGTCACACATGCACAGATGTACACACACACACACACACACACACACACACACACACACACACACACACACACACACACACACACACACATACACACATATATATACAGATTTTCTTTATTTTTTTTAATTTTAAAGAAGCTAAGCAGCAAACCACTGTTTATTGAGCAAAACAATGGACACTGCTTTTTTCTGTCAGAGCTTCATGCCAACTTAATATGCTGCCATAAAGAGGAAAACTTTTTTAACAGGAAAAGCATGCATATTTACACCCTACAGGAGAACCTTTGTTCTCCGATCAGGGTGAAGATGTGCAGGTTGCCCATAAATATTCATAATTCTCTAATATAATCAAGGTACTGACCTTACAAGTCTGCTCACCCAAAATTTTTGTATGAGGGGGTGCTGAAAAGTTCTAAGCCCGACCAATTTTCTAAATTCTGAGTGTTATTTTGCCTCTGTAGCAGAAAAGAGGGTTATTTCATCTTGTAAAGTGTCAATTTGCAGAATTGTAACACAATGTCTTGACATTGTTTCAGATCATTGATTGAACCATGTCAATGAAAAGTGTAGAATTTTCAGTTGTGGAACACAGAGCCATCATCAAGTTCCTGCAAACATTGACTGACAAGTGCCCTTCTTATTCGACTACGAAGAAGTGGCATGCAAACTTACAGCACAACGATTTCAAGACCAAAGATGCAGCATTATTGACCATGTCCATGACCTGATTGTGGCAGATCAGCGAATATCAGCTAAAACAATTGCTGAGACACTACAGATATCCAGGGAACACGATGGGTTTATAATCAGCCAAGTGGGTGCCCAAATGTTTGAATGCCGAGGAGAAAAGATGTTGAGTGGTCACCTCCAAGTTGATTTTGTGACATTTTCATCAAGCTGGTGCCAACTTTTTGGAATGACTAGTTACTGTTGATGAAACATGCTTGCACCACTATGATCCTGAGACAAAAGAACAGTCAGTAGGAGAGATCATGGCCACAGTGTTTTGGGATCAGGAAGGTTTTGTAATGACTGACTATCTTCCAAGAGGCCAAGCAGTTAATGTAGAATACTACTGTAACTTGCTGTTCCTATTAAAGGAGGCATTGAAAGAAAAAAGGAGAGAGAAGCTGTGGAAAGAAGTTCTCTTTTTGCAAGACAATGCACCTGTTCACAATGGATGTTTTGATTTTAAGTGCATAGACCATCCATCCTGCTCACCAGATCTTGCTCCATCTGACTATTTCCTGTTTCCAAACCTTAAAAAAGGGTTTGAAAGAGTGGCAATATTTGAGTGATTCTGAGGTGATTGCAGCAGTGGAGCAGTATTTCAGTAACCAGGCTTCAGACTTTTTTTGGCAGGATTGCAGAAACCTCAGACATGATGTGCCAAGTGTGTTGAACTTCAGGGAGAATATGTTGAATAACTTATACATTTCATGGCCCCACATCATTTCCTTCTTCGTCAGGCTTAGAACTTTTCGGCACCCCCTCATAAGTTCAGTAGCATTTGCTAGCAATACTAAAAACCTCTTTCAGACATGCATTCACCAATCACAATTTCTATGAAATGGCAAACTTACATTGATTACTTTTAAGCATTTATGTATTAATAAACATACTGAATCAAATACATTCTCTTGATTTAATTATTCCTCACACAGCCTCCTAGGCCTATGTAACAACTAAGTAGTCAAATTTAAGAGTTATACTTTCCAAATATAGAGTGCACATTTGGAATTTATGCCCAACACTTAGGAAGTTACTTTAAGTGGCACTACAGTGTGTTATTTCATTGGCAGTAATATTATTTCCCATTTTACAGAGTGTCACCAACAGTTACAATCAAAATAGTGGCATATAAGGATAACGTCCTGACCACAGCCCATCCAATTCTGGCATAATTAGTGGCTTGGGTGACTAACAGAGTGGCAGGGAGGGATGGATAGTACCATATCCTTTGGGAGGGCAGTTCCATAGGTTATCTCCCGCAATGGTCCCTGGTAGAGGCTGAAGACATCAAAATTGGGAACCATGGTCCAAAGATGTGATAGGGTGGTGGATATGGTTGAGCTCATGTAGAGCTGGGGCAAAATGCAACATGCCTCGATTGCATACCTGCCCATTGGATGTTACCATGAAAACCAGGGTAGAGAGAAAGTAACAGGGATATGTCATAATCAAAAAGAAAAAAGAAAAAAATAATGGTGGATGTGGCTGTCTAGGACCCCCAGTATGCCCTGAAGATCTGTGTTGGTTCCAGCCTTGATGGGCATGCAGTAGGCATTTGTAAGAAAATACACCTCATGACCACAGTCATATTTCTCTCAGATGCCAGCCCTCCACTATCTGAGACTGTGGCCATCATCTTCTTCTTCTTCTTCTTGTCTTTTGGCTGTTCCCATTAGGGGTCACCACAGTGATCATCTGTTTCCATTTCTTCCTGTCCTCTGCATCTTGCTCTGTCACACCAACCATCTGCATGTCCTCTCTCACCACATCCATAAACCTTATCTTAGGCCTTCCTCTTTTCCTCTTATCTGTCAGCTTCATCCTTAGCATCCTTTTCCCAATATACCCAGTATCCCTCCTCAGCACATCCAAACCAATGCAATCTTGCCTCTCTGACTTTGTCTCCAAACTGTCCAACCTGAGCTGACCCTCTAGTATACTAATTCCTAATCCTGTCCATCCTTGTCACACCCAGTGCAAATCTTAACATCTTTAATTCTGCCACTTCCATCTCTGACCCCTGCCTTTTTGTCAATGCCACCATCTCCAACCCATACAACATAGATGGTCTCATTACCCTCTTGGAGACCTTCCCTTTCACTCTTACTGGTACCCGTCTGTCACAAATCACTCCTGACGCTCTTCTCCATCCATTCCACCCTGCCAGTACTCTCTTCTTCACCTCTCTTCCACACTCACCATTACTCTGAACTGTTGATCCCAAGTACTTATACTCATCCACCTTCGCCTGTTCTACTCCCTGCATCCTCACCATTCCTCTATCCTCCCTCTCATTCACACACATATATTCTGTCTTAGTCCTGCTGACCTTCATTCCTCTCCTCTCTAGAGTATATCTCCACCTCTCCAGGGCCTCCTCAACCTGGTCACTACTCTCACTACAAATCACAATGTCATCTGCAAACATCATAATGCATGGGGCCTCCTGTCTGATCTCGTCTGTCAACCTGTCCATCACCATTGCAAATAAGAAAGGGCTCAGAGCTGATTCTTGATGTAATCCCACCTCCACCTTAAATGCATCTGTCACTCCCACCACAGACCTCACCGCTGTCATACTACCCTCGTACATATCCTGTACCACTCTTACATACTTCTCTGCCACTCCCGTCTTCCTCATACAATACCATAACTCCTTTCTAGGCACCCTATCATATGCTTTCTCCAAGTCCACAAAGACACAATGCAACTCCTTCTGACCTTCACTATATTTTTCCATCAACACTCTCGGAGCAAACATCACATCTGTAGTGCTCTTTCCCGGCATGAAACCATACTGCTGATCACTAATCATCCCCTCCCTTCTTAACCTAGCTTCTACTACTCTTTCCCATAACTTCAAGCTGGGACTGATCAGTTTTATTCCTCTGTAGTTACTACAGCTCTGCACATCACCCTTATTCTTAAAAATAGGTACCAAAACACTTTTTCTCCACTCCTCAGGCATCCTGTGACTTTCCAAGATTTCATTAAACAATCTGATTAAAAACTCCACTGCCATTTCTCCTAAGCACCTCCATGCTTCCACTGGTATATCATCTGGACCAACAGCCTTTCCATTCTTCATTCTCTTCTTAGCTGTCCTTACTTCCTCCTTGCTAATCTGTTTCACTTTCTGGCCATCCTCATCAAATATTCCAGTTCCACTGGGAACTGCAACATCCAGCATTTACCATGGCATGGTCTTACCCCATCCCCCAAAAAAAGACAGAGGCTCTGCTTCTTCATTCCTTTGTCTTTCCCATGTAGCCATTTCAGTACCCAAGCTACTAAGTGAACCTGGGTTGGGTGGATCACAGTCAGGGATTGTATCCTCCATATGTGACACAAATGGCATCATATTCTCTCATGTCTGCATTCCACTGAACCAGTAACATATTTTTGTTGATTTCTTCCATGTTGAGATGACCTTATAACCAACAATATGTCTAAAACAAAAAATAAACCTGTCTGAAAATTGGAAGTCCTACATTCAGTGTTTTGACCTGTTTCTCCCTTTGAATAGTCTTGATATGAAGCCTGAAAAAATGAGCTGTGCTCTTTCAAGTGACAGATGAGCAAGCATTTAAGCTATTTAACAGATTTATTTTTCCAGCAGGAAAAAAGAGACAAGACTGCAGTGTTAAAAAGAGATTCCAAGCATACTGCAAGGAAAAGAACATACCATATATGAGACATGTTTTGTTTGAACAAATGAGCTTAAGAGACAACATATGCTTATTTCACTAAACTTAACAACAGAGCACTAGAGTGTGAGTTTTGATGATTTGGCTGATTCCCTCACAAAACAATTGTTAGTGGAATCAGAAATGTTCATATAGATGACAAACTACTGAGAAAAACTGGCTTAAAATTGGAGAAAGCCACTGTCATATGTAGAGCAAGCAAACTATCAAAATGCAATTCAGTAATATTTGTGCATAAAATAATGTGACAATACAGCTCTGATTCAATACAAATAATAAAAAGGCAAAACTGCATGCAGTCACATGGCACAGTAAATGGAAACCAGACCTCATGCAAATATAGGCATGAAGAGGTACACTGAAGCAATATGTCATTTCTGTGGACTCTACAGAGGTAGTACTCATTTCAGCAGAGTATGAAATAAATGAGAACAATTGCAAGATGTTAATGTTTTAGAGGCAAAAGAAAAGTCAAAAGCAGTATTTATGGATACTGTTATAGTGTGAATATAATATATTCTACATGCAGTCTCACTGCATTCAGTGATGGACAGACAGAATGTGTTCAGTTAATGCAATCTCTCAGTAAGGCTGAAAATAATTGGCCTGAAAAGCTGTTGACTAAAGACAAAAGAGTCATGTTTAAACACAATACTACTGTTCAGTTCAGTATAATAACCAAATCTATAAAATGTTGTGTTTAAACAGTAAATTGTGCAAGTCTGTATCAATGTTATTGGCATAAACTAGGCATAAAGTCCAGCCACTGGATTACATATGGTCAAGTTGTTTGTACAACAAAAACAGTATAAGTTGGTGTTGCAGATAATTACTTTGCAAGTTCAGCTAAGACAACCAAATATCTTGGGTAAAGATGCCTGTGCTACATTAGCAAAGGTAAAGAGAATTCATTCAATCTAGATGAAAGGTAAGCTACTTTCTGCAACAATGTGTGATACAAATGTAGTACACAGCTGGTTAATATTTTGAACACACACAGGTTGTGAGAATGTATGAACATGTATGCAGAGCAGTCAGAGACAATCATATTGAATGTTTGGCTAACTATAAATCTAAGACAGTACAAGACAGAGCACTGCTGAATTTAAGGTGAAACATTCATTGAAAGATGTACATATCTACACTTTTTCAAAAGGCAACCCATTGTGACTAAAAACAAATACAGCAATATGTTTCTGGGATAAGCACTTATCAAGTACTGAAACACAGGCAACAGAGTTACCTTGTAACATGCAAGTGATACTCTGAAGAGGTATGTTGATCTTTCACTTTAGGTAGGTTCGGTGATTCATTCTCCATGTAGTGTATGCATTACAGTTATGGCTAGGATTTAAGATCTAAAGTGCATGTAGTCTGTGGAAGGCATAGTCAGACATAGCCAACAAAGTGGGTTAACAGCATGATAACAGCTGGGAAGCAGAGTAATGTCAGACTGTTTAATGTTCTACAATATCTTAAACAAGTGGTTAAGAGGAAGCATTATATGCTTCAAACTATTGAAAAGGTAGCTGTGATTATGTCTAATTCCAGATTATTTTCAGTATTTAATGCAAATCATGGTTTTGATAAATTAAGTTGGATGATTCAAGTTCCAAACTTTATACTTTTCATATAAATTTAGGTGGTAAAGACTCTGAGATTACTTTTTGTAATCTTGTCAGCTCCTGAAGTGTTGCACAGGAAAATAACAACTATAGTTGAAGGACTAGATGGGGTCTTCTTTCTTCTTCTTCTTTTGGCTGCTCCCGTTAGGGGTCGCCCCAGCAGATCATCTGTTTCTATTTCTTTCTGTCCTCTGCATCTTGCTCTGTCACACCAACCACCTGCATGTCCTCTCACCACATCTGTAAACCTTATCTTAGGCCTTCTTCTTTTCCTCTTACCTGGCAGCTTCATCTTTAGTATCCTTCTTCCAATATATCCAGCATCCCTCCTCAACATATGTCCAAACCAATGTAATCCCACCTCTCTGGCTTTGTCTCCAAACTGTCCAACCTGAGCTGACCATCTAATATACTGATTCCTAATCCTGTCCATCCTTGTCATACCCAGTGCAAATCTTAACATCTTTAACTCTGCTACCTCCATCTCTGACTCCTGTCTTTTCGTCAGTGCCACCATGTCCAATTCATATAACATAGCTGGTCTCAGTACCCTCTTATAGACCTTCCCTTTCACTCTGAGTGGTACCCGTCTGTCACAAATCACTCCCGACACTCTTCCCACCCACTGCACTCTGCCTATACTCTCTTCTTCACCTCTCTTCGACACGCACCATTACTCTGAACTATTGATCCCAAGTATTAAAACCCATCCACATTCGCCAACTCTACTCCCTGCATCTTCACCATTCCTCCTCTATCCTCCCTCTCATTCATCCACATATATTCTGTCTTAGTCCTGCTGACCTTCATTCCTCTCCTCTCTAGAGCATATCTCCACCTCTCCAGGGTCTCCTCAACCTGGTCCCTACTCTCACTACAGGTCACAATGTCATCTGCAAACATCATAGTCCATGGGGTCTCCTGTCTGATCTCGTCTGTCAACCTGTCCATCACGATTGCAAATAAGAAAGGGCTCAGAGCTGATCCTTGATGTAATTCCACCTCTACCTTGAACACATCAGTCACTTATACTGCATACCTCACCACTGTCACACTACCCTCATCATATCCTGTACCACTCTTGCATACTTCGCTGCCTCTCCCGACTTCCTCCTGCAATACCACAACTCCTCACTAGGCATCCTGTCATATGCTTTCTCTATGTCCACAAAGACACAATGCAACTCCTTCTGACCTTCTCTATACTTTTCCAGCAAAACCCTCAGAGCAATCATCACATCTGCTGTGCTCTTTCCTGGCATGAAACCGTACTGCTGCTCAGTAATCATCACCTCCCTTCTTAACCTAGCTTCCACTACTCTTTCCCATAACTTCATACCGTGACTGATCAATTTTATCCCTCTGTAGTTACTACATACAGATAAAATGGATATGATGTGGGATAAAATGTCACAGCATGGAATGCTGCATATAAAATTACCATTATAGTTTGGGATGCTATAAAGCAGCAACATAGCAGTTGCCTATTCAAGGTGTTTAACAATTGAGATTTTATTGCTTGAAACTCAAGAACTTATTAAAACCAAATGGCAGTTATGTGTCACCTCTTTGAAATATATGGAATGTTTTGAAAGAGAATGGCTTTCAACCAGAGTAATTGCAAATGTGTAGAATGTCCTGGACATCTCATATCTGATGTGTTTCTTGGAAGCAATACAGTATCTCTATATGTTCCTACCTTAATTGCCAAAAATCAAAGTGATGTTACGAAAGGTGTTAGAACATGCCACAGTATGGTATTGATCAGCAGATCAGGAAAATAGTTTTGTGATGGTGAATTATGTGCTGACTATGGCACCAACTCCAAACTATTATGATGTAATGCTACATACAACCCAAAAAAATTGATGCGAGATACAAGGGTTAGGAGCAGTCTTGTTATGCAGGGCAGATGTGTCTGTGCAGCAAAAGAACTGATAGATATTCATACATATTCTGAATAAATGGACAAAGAATTGCTAGCTATAGTTCTGGATGACAAAAGTTCCATTATTACTTCTACTGTAAAAGTATTACAGTGGATTCTGAATACAGACCACTTTAAAAGCATTTTAAAGTAAAAAAAGATGCTGTTGTCATTACAGAAGTAAAGACTGTAAAGACACTACAAATCAGTAAAGCTTATGCATATTCTGGATAGTCTTAGCAGGGTGTACTTAAATGAATGCAGAGGATCTCTTGGAAAAACATCAAGTACTGCTTGTGTATCATGTACTGGCCACATGTGCCTTTTTTTGTTACAGTCCATGTTTCCTTGCATAGGGATAAACTTCCACTTACAGTGTTATTGCTATTATGAACCTCTTCCCCCAAAGTACCTATTTATGCAACATTAACTGGATAACTCAATAGCTGGTGTCACCAGCCCCCCCCCCCATATCTGGTGAAGCAGGTGCTGTATAAGGTAAGGTTCTTCATGATAGACTAGGTGTGGTTGCTTGACTACGGCCCTATATGTTCCCCTAGCTGTTGATACCATATTGTCAGGTTATACCTTCAATGAGGTGGGGTTTTTTGGAGCATCTCTTCCTGAGCTCTAAGAATAGGAAGCCTCCCAAATCCATCAACATACGTAGCCAGACTGCTGTTATGAGCCTTAGTCTCCGCCAGGGCAAAGTAAAGGCTATCCTGCCACCAACATATCATTCCCAGCACCCCCTGTCAGGGAAGGTGAGCAGGCATGACCTGTACAGTCCTTTCTTCCCCTTACTGTGCCAGCAGACACCTAAACAAATCATAGTATTTAGGTTACCTACATTGTAGTCAGGGCTTTATCCTGCAATGCCATTGGAGATAGCCATCCAAATATATATTTGCAGAGAAAACAGCTGATACAGAATTGTGAGATAAGTGGCATGTTCAAAAGTCTGCAACAAAATGAAGAACTCATAGGACATAGTGTTTGTGCACTGCAATGACTTACTACTAAACAGGAATATATTTTCTGGGCTTGTTTTCCCTCACCTTTTGAGAAAATGTTTTCAACTATAGGATGAAGGGGGCACTAGTCTGGAAACTGCCAACTGAGCTATGGCTTTAGAGATTATTTGCCCTAAGATCTATATTTTCAAGGAAAAAATACCAGAAGTGCTAAGATTTTGTAAAGCAATGGAAATGTACTCATATCACTTCAAGTCCATTGTCTGCACAGGCAAATGGATAAGCGGAATGATGATTCAGACAAAAAAGTGCAGTCTAAACCAGTGTGAATATTCTGAACAAGCAGATTTTTTCTAGTCACTTATTGAATATAAAGACCTGCAGATTATGTTGACCCATCACTACTACAGCTTTTCATTTTCAAAATTCCAATGAAATTCACACTATCAGGACCTAAAAGCAGGCAATCAAGAGTGTAAGATGCTACAAGCCAGACAAAAGAAATACAGGTCTTTCTCTGATAAAACTGCCAAAATCTAAATATATAAACATCCTAAACAAAGGAGAAAAAGCTGAAAGGTATTGATCACAAACATCCTGGTGGAAGGTACTGTAATTAGTCATTTTCTTCCCAGGCAATAAGAAGTCGAAGGAGATGAAATGCACCTTCATAGGACAAATAAAAAGTGCCTTTAAAAATTACCAGACTTAAAATGCATGTATTTTATTTCCAGTTTCTTAACCAGGATGGTGATCTGATAAAGGACCCTTTTCAGTCACAACCTGGGCCACAAGACTATATAATGCACATACAAGAATATGTGCAAATTAACTTGACAACCATTTTGAAAGTCACAGTGAGATCACCATACACTAAAGCAGGAAAACATATACATAGGTCAATACTAAGCTAGTTGTCTGTAGACTATTACAAGCCAAGCCAATAATCAGAGACCAGAACCAAACCCTGCACTGTGCATCTGTGAGATAAAGACCTTAACCATTGTGCCATCTCCATTATGTGGATGTCTTTTACCAATTACAGATTTGTATATCAGGAGTAAAATAAGATGCAGAAAAATAGACATATATACATATATTTACAGAAGCCAAAAGCAAACTTCTTGCTTAGCATTTCTTATGATGTGACTATGATTTACATGTTGCTGTGTAAACTAAAGAGTAATGCTTTAGGTGATAGCAAGTATGTACTGTGCTATGTTCTGAAACTTGTATGCAGTATAGCTGTGTTTGCAATAATGGTAAGCAATTTAAAACAGAGTGTGTAGGAAGGTAAATCAACCTATTATAGCTTAAGACAGAGACTAGGGCAGTAGTATGGATTAAGCCTCTTTTTCACTCCAAGGAAATGCAATTAGAAATATCAGACATTTGCCAGACACAAAGAATGAAAATCCACAATACAACAGTCAATTATTTATATATTTAGTTCACAGTCTTTGCAAAATTAGCACAGTTCTGGTGCTAATTTAGCCTCACCACCGCTACTACAGGAAACTTTACAGAACTTGCATGGTTCTGGCATTAACTAGCCTTACCACTGCTACTACTGGAAACTTTACAGAACTAGCACAGTTCTGGAGTTAACTAGCCTCACCACTGCTACTACAGGAAACTTCACAGAACTAGCATGGTTCTGACGTTAACTAGCATCACCACTGCTACTACAGAAAACTTTAACCTGCAGCATTACCTAGGGCAGCATTTCACACATGCCTGTAGCACAAATTGTATATCCTTAAGGAGTCTGTTGCTGAAAGACTTGTATTTTAATACCGGCAGTTCAAGTTTGTGATTAGAGTCTGACTGCAATGTGGTGCTGCAAATCTCTCTTAGCTATATTCGCCACTGACACAAATGTCTTATGATAATCAGTCATGTGTTACATATGTGTCACCTTCTGTGTAGCGAGATTTATGACCAACACCAGTTGTACCCATAGATACATCATATCACAGCCAAGCATACCTGATCAGACAGGTCTGGCTAGCCACAATAGTAGTGATAACTGCAATGATGGTTTCATAGGTTCATAGGCTGGTACTAGGCTATTGGCCCTAGGGCCTATACAAGCCTAGCCATAATAATTCCATGGCTATTTCTTCCCACACTATTTACTTCCCTGGACCCCTGTCTAGCAGGGCGACTGATGTGATCCTCGGGGTGAATTTCCTTTCTCCCATCCAAGCATCAAGGTTCCTTTTGAAGAGGGCCAAAGAGGTGCTCTGCTTGACATGCATGGGCAGTCTATTCCAGAGTCTGGGGAGTCCCTGGGTCAGGAACCTATCCCTCCAGCATGTTTTGTTTATTGTGATGACAAGGTTTAGATCCCTGGAGTGTGTGGCTCTGAGAGATTGGGATTTTTTAAAATGTAGCATGTCCAACAGCTCTGGGTTTGACATGGCCTTGTATGTTAAGCAGAGATCACCTCTGAGTAGATGATATGCCACAGAGTATAGCTGGAGTTTTTTAAGGTGGTCAGCATAGGGCATCTGCTTTAGGCCTCAGATTCTTTTAGTGAGGTATTTTTGCGGCCTTTCCAGTTGTTGATGATGAGACTGACATCTCAGGGTAGGCTACAAAGCATCTTGATGAAGAAGAATGCAGATACGTTTGGAAAGCCAGTGAACAAAGGTGAATGCCAGTGTCTATGCAGTCAATGGTCACTCATGAATAGTAAAATCTTGTCATCAGTAGCATTTCAGTATCATGAAGAGAAACATAATCTAATTTAGGTCAACAAGACCACAGCCACTACCAATAGCATTGAACCTAGTCAGATTCCACCCCTCAGACCAAGACTTGAGTTCCTTTTTCCCTTGCTATTTAGTGTTAATTGGACACAATACCTAGAGGGGATTATGGATGGAGTTCCAGTGTTGTGATACATAAGCCCTCGTTACATGTACATTGGTAAATTTGGGTATCAGTCCCCACAGATGTGTTCATATCTGTTCATATATTTCAGAATCTAGCTGCACTGAATGGAGGGTAGTCAGTCTCCCAGGAGATTACACTGCCAAGCTGACAACAGCAGTCTGCAGCCAGTCAAGTGAATTTTGATATTTCATCATAAAGTAGGTTAAATTTGGTTTGTTTTAGGGGCTTTGGGAAATTTAAAGGAGAAGGTCACAAATTTGTAGTCAGACATCCAGATACCAGAGGAGTAATGAAAGAGACAGCCATATTTGTAAGACTCTAATCAAAAATGCTGTGTCATCTACTATTTGTGTTAACCAGCTGATCAGTGGAGGTTTTATTTATTAAGCCTGGAAATGTTTGGACATATCTACATTGAAAGTATAGGTGGCCCTGTTTACTGAAGGGTAGTTAAAGTCACCCAAAATAATGGAGTTTCTGCTAATAGGAAAGCAATTTAAAACATTGAGAAATCCTACACAGTCATAGAGGCAAAGAAGATGTTCTATAGCAAGCTATTAATTGATAATTAATGCTATCTAGAGTGATCTGTAAGATCAACAAGCTAAATTTGTGGCTCTCTGGAGAATCTGCCAGGAAGTATTATATTCCTTGACAAATATGTAGATTCCTCTACATTTGCCATTGGGGTCTAAGGGCATGATAAGCATAATACCCAGGAACAGACTGAGTGCTCTTTTTACATTTGAACCAACTCTCAGTAAATAAGCAAACAGATGTTTTTTTCAAATGCATGAGTGCCTCAAAAATAGGGAATTTACTATTGTAATGTCTTTTATTGAGGAGAACCACCTTAATGTGATTTGACTTTGGGACTGATATTTTAGTTATGTTGGAATGTCCATTAACTGGAGTGTGCCTAAGAAAACCACTAGTAGGACAGGTTTTAACTATTATGTGGAAGCCTTGGCATGAGAGGTACTGGACATCTTTAACAAAACAAGCTGGACCTTTATCTATTTCATGCTGACAAATGCTGGATTCCCTGGAATGGCATCAGCTATTTTTACCAGTTATTAAAACCAATTGTCTTTTCTTTGCATCTAGGTATCATTCACGGTAGACAAAGGATTCTACTCAGGACCAGTGTCTTACCTGCATTTGTAACATGCATGAAAAGTTCTGACATCTCGCTCTGCAGGTCCCTCGAGAACTCATGTCTCAAGTCATTCACTCTTCAACAAGGAACAGACACATTGCAAATACATTACACATCCCAGTGTTCCACTATTTGATCAACAACTTCTGCCTTCCATGATTGCTAAGACAACAGGTGCATGCAATTGTATCCAGCCTAAAAATGCATCAAAGCTTTCCTGATTGGGAAGTGAATATGGCTTAGCAGTGACAGTTACAAATCCTATCCTCTAGCCCATCAGAGACTCCCCTTGGAAATGGAAGTTCCAGATTATGTAACTAAGACTGCAGATCTACCACTGCAAAGGAATTCCAGACCTAAACATGACTGTAAAGCAGGAATGGCTTTAAAAGTATGTTGTCCACTGCTCACATTATGTTCCCATAACTAACCAGTAGTCTAACCTGCTTTTAGTTATACCATCTGGAGTTGAAATTATATATCCTTTCCATGAGTCAACCAGCCTCCCTACTTTGGAATGATGCAGGATATCTTTCTTGGCTGTTCTGTGACCCTTCACTTTGGGATAAGGTCTGTCTAAGCCTGGATGCATGACAACATTAAAGTCACAAAAATCAAAAAAATTGCAACTGGAACCAAGTAGAGAGAAAAACTTTATTCACAAAAACTTGATGGGAGCAATACTAACAACAAGTGCTTCCACATTCACAGAACACTTCCTCAGACTGTATGTTGTCAGTTGAAAACAATGTGCATAAATATGTTGTCACACACCTTCTGAAACAATCACATGATCTTCTTAATAGATCATTTTCCTTCTTGTCAATTTATATCTAAGGATATAATATTAATTTAAACCTTAATGAATAGTAGCATTCAGCCCAGTCATTCAGTTATATTCAAAATGTTCTGTGACATTCTTAATGTCACCTCCCCTTGATCTCTCAAAAAACATGTGTGATGTCATAAATTTAAAAACATGTTACAAACCTTTAAAATCAACATACATTGCCATGGTATTATTCAAATTCTTCTTTTTAATGTCATAGAAATGCTTGTATATTCTTGTCTCACCCAAAAAAATGATTGGTGCCAGAAATATGGCCTCAAACTGAATGCCAAAAATGCATCATCCTTCCTTTTGGGGAGAGTGACATCCCCACAAATTATCACATTGATAATAAGGTCCTAAGCAAGCAATCAGTCGAGTGGGACTTGGGCACCCGGGTTGACAGCAAACTGACTTTTGACCACCATATTGCCTCCATTCTACAGAAATCTTTCTACATGGCTAACCTGATTAGTAAGGGTATCTCATACATTTCAGCATGTACCTCACAAAGCACATGCAGCAGCTGGAGAGACCACAGAGGATCTTTAACCAGAGAATCCAGGGCCTCAAACATCTACCCTACACATACAGGCTAAAAGACCAGTCCCTCTACTCAGTCTCCTACAGACTCCTCAGAGGTGACCTCTGTCTGGCATACAAAGTAATCTCAGACCCAGCCCTGATGGGACTGCTGCATATCTGCAAGTCAAGCTCCACTCGAGTAACCCACATGCATGACCTCATCCTCGTCTGTGTTGTTGGGAACAGATTTGTGTCCCAGAGACTCCCCCTTTTGTGGAATCGACTCCCTCTCCACATAAAGCAGAGTACCTCATTAACCCTTTTTAAGTGCAACCTGGATAACTGGATGGAGAACAGAAAATGCACCCCTGGGATTCCACCTGTGTCCCTGCTGGACAGTGGCATAGAGTGCTGACTTGTTGGAACATGGACTAAATTCTTGGCTGAGCTTGTAAGGGCCTCAGGGCCAATAGCCTAGTAACTTCCTATGATGTTATGATCCTATGGATATGATCGATAATGATATAGTAAACCTCCAGACACTGGGCCCAACCCAGTTTGGTTTCATCAAGGACAGATCATACCTACTCAACCTAGTGGACTTCTTTGAGAAGGTCACCAATGTAATAGATGAGGGCAAAATGGTTCACATTGCCTACCTTGACCTTGACAAAGCATTTGGCAAAATACACCACTCAGGCATTGCTGACAAACTCAAGAGGTTAGGTACAAATCTGTATGTCACCCAGTGGATAGCCAATGCATTCACAGACAAGACCCAGGAAGTTAGAATTGGGGAGTCCACCTCTACAAAGAGGCCAGTCATAGCTGGATTCCCTCAGAGATCAATCCTTGGACCGCTCCTTTTTGGCATTTACTTCTCTGAAGTCAATGTCAGTGGTCTGCGGCCAACTAAATTTGCAGATGATTGCAAATTAGGAGCTGTCATTGAATCCCACACTGACACAAATGTTCTCCAGGAAGGGCTGACACAGACAAACAACTGGTGTCAGAGCCATGGACTAAAACTAAATGCCAAAAAATGGATAATAGTGTCCTTCAGTAAGTTATCCACCCCTGGTAACTATCATGTTGACAACACACCCCTTAGAGCTGACCAAGTAGTCAGAGACTTAGAGACACACATAGATAGTAAGCTAGCCTTTGACCATCATGCATCTACAGTAGTAAGGAAATCATTCTATGTTGCACAGCTTATAAACAATGGTCCAAGGAAGTCATTGCTCCAATGTATTTTGCATTCATCAGACCTATCACTGAGCACGATGCCCCCTTTGGTATGTACCTAACCAGGCACATCCAACAAATAGAATGTCGACAGAGGTTCCTCACTAAAAGACAGCCCCAAGGTCCTATTCCTGTATTCTGTCTCCTACAAGCTGTTGAGGGCATTATCAGACCCCACTCTGATGGACCTCCTGCATATCTACAAAACAAGCAGCCCCAGAATTACTTGTTCTAAAGACTTAAACCTTGCCTGTGAAATAAATAGGATCTGCTGAAGAGACCAGTATGTATCCTCAAATACTACCCTGTCTCTGGAACAGGCCCCCCATCCATGTGAAGCAGAGTTCCTCCCTAACCTAATTCAGGTGTAACTTGGACAATTAGACGAGGAACAGGACATTTATCTCTGGGTTGGCAACTATGTATTTAATGGACACAGGTAACCTGTAAATGGTTCATCTCCCAGGCCCCTGCTTGTAAATGTTTCATCTACCAAGTCCCTGTTTACACTTATCAAGGGTATCAGAACTTGTCAGAGATTTGGTATACATGGCAAGGCTTAAAAAGGCCCTTGTGGTTGTTAGCCTAGTAAACACCTATGAACCTATAAACCTATGAATCACCACTCAGAAATACACATTTAAAAAAGTGATTTATCAGTTACTAATAGACAGTATAAGAAAGGGCAAGAGTTAAGTAACGAAAATAAATTGTTAATCTAGGACGTCCTGCAGTGGAGATATTATTCATTGCTTGTCACTTTTTATTCACATTTTCATAACTGAAAAAGAAAAAAACATATGCTATTGATGGGCATGATGTGAAATGTCATAGGGGGATTGTCTATACAGGTTTAGAATTAGTAATCTCTTCTTCCATTCCACGCATTTCTTGTGACATTATCTCTTATATTTTTTTGTAAATGCCATCACTCTAGCTCCTATAATGACTGAAGTAAGAACATTCATAAACCATGAAAGTAAAGTGAGCATCTTCTTTTTAATAACCTGCTACTAATCCATATCTCTTTTACAAATATGCAAAGAAGTAGATTGTCTTCGTATTATTCTTATCACATTTAACTATGGCAAGCTAGGTGATCCTGTGATGATATTGAAAAAAAAAAAAAAGAATTTAGCCATAAAAAGACAACTGCTTAAATATGACTAAACAAACCAGTAGAAATACCATCAGTGATAATAATAAGTACGCCACCATAAGAATACAAAGTAGGGGGTGAGGAACCGCCAAGAAATCGCTATAAGACCAGAGGTAATTATTTCCTGGTATACAATGCCAGGACTAGGACTGTCTGCCTTACTCATTCGGCTAATAACATCATTGCACTTACAACTTTGAGCCCTTCCAAGCCTTTCACATAATAAAACTGGTTGAAAACGAAAAAACAGAAATGCAGCAATAAACATTTCTTTCATTTGTTCAATCTGTTTTGAAGGTATCAAAAACAATACCTTTGCCCTAAAAATGCAGCATGGTTTTCCAAACAAAGACAAAAAAAGGGAATATTTTTCATGTCTTGGTCAAAACTGCCTCATTACTGTTTAAATAATCTAGCTTCTTTAACAAGCAAAAGTAGAAATAGGAGACCATGTGTGTGTGTGTGTGTGTGTGTGTGTGTGTGTGTGTGTGTGTGTGTGTGTGTGTGTGTGTGTGTGTGTACTCCATTTCATAAAAATGCAAAAGTACTGACTTATTTGTGTCATCCATATCCACGGAACTGACATCATTGGCATGTTAAGCCCATCTAAACCACTTGGATTAGCACTTCCCCTGATGTGCTCTTACTAAGATAGTGTTGGGAATGGATACATATAAACAAAAAAATGTGGCTTTTAGCCTCAGACAAATCAGTATTAATACTTAAAATTGTGACTTAATTCTGTAGGCAGGCTTCTTAAAATCCTTGTTAAATCAGAAGTAATATTGAAAACAGCCATCTAAGTTATAATGATTAGAGTTACAAAGCTTACAAATACAAATATGTCTGTGTGAGGCTGTTATGGGTTTCTTATTATTGTCCCTTCTAACAACCTGCACATTTGCAATTACCCAAGTCCGGCCACACAAAACTGACAGTCCAGCTGCAGAAAACTACCTTGGATCATCAGGAACCAGCAAATGTGTTAAAATGCAGAGGTTAGTTGTTTTCACATTCACATAGTATATACTCATTTGTGTTTGTGGTTCTTGTTATATCACTGCAGAGTACACTCAGCTGTGTTTGTGGTTCTTGTTATATCACCATGTTGGTGATGCTGTTTGCATTACTTAATGACAGTGGTAGGTACTGGGTCAAACAACTTTATAAACTCTAACGTTTAGGGAAAGGTCAGAATTTCATGTTGTGCTGTTATTTTAAGAATAACTTCAAGATTTTCCAGCAAGTAAGGTTCAAAGGTTTAGTCTGTTATCATTAATCAAAATGGTTTTGTTGCTGGACATTCTAACCTGACTCACTTGATAGACATTTATGAGATAGTTGGAAAGGCTCATGATTTATGTCTAACTGCTGTTATTATACAGGCTTCTTTAGAATGAGGAAGTCTGTTTTAATAAAAGGATGAACCATTTGTTTCCCCTGTTCCTTTTTAGTGTAGCTGGTATACATTTTTTCTTGATTTTGTTTCTCTACACCTGGCTTTGGTGTTGCCAATCATTTTGTTTGCGCTTGTTGTATATTTAGACCTTTAGAAAGCTTGAAACACACCAGTATAAGGTGATCTTAAAGAGCCTTTTATTACACAATCAATGCCTATGTTGTCCATTGGATTAATAAGTGAATACTGAGAAGATCACAATGGACCATGATAATAAGTGAATGTTCTGCTGGAGAGTCTTTATATCAAGAGAAGACTGGGGTATGTGGTTTGCCCTGTTTTATTTAATTGCATTTCCATTTTTCCTCAAACTTTGAATTGATGGGCTAGAAAATATGAGATGGCTAAATGACTGGGCAGTGGTCACTGCACCAAAGGATATGGAAGGACCAAATACTCATTTCCCGGTGTCTGCTCTTGGGCAAAGAACCTAGGGTTAATATTCAGCTGCAGTAAGAATTACATTATGATTTTTGGTAACTTACCATAGAACCACAAAACCTACCTGAAAAAAGTGATACTCATTCTGCTATTGAAAGTGTGAGGAACCCTGGTATCATAATAAAAAACAACTTTTCATCTATGGAATATATTCTTGATATAAATGCAAAAGTAACAAGGAAGGTGAAACTTCTCTTTAAAGTTGTAGGATCAAGACACATTAATATACTAATAGATTTAATTAAAACCATCATATGGACACTTCTTGAGTTTGATGCACCTTTCATTGTGTATACTTTAATGGTTTTAAATGTTCTTTTAATGGTTCAGTGAAAACTTTTTAAAAAAAGTGATCTCCCTTACTGTTTCATCTGACTCTATTTAGTGCAAAATTTCACCTTGTAAGGCATAAGTTATGTTTGGATTTTCAAGTCCTAGAAAATGAAGTCTGGCAGCTAATGTAAAAAGATTAAGGCTCCAATCTATTAACAAACTGTATCTATAGTCAAGGGTGCATAATTTAATTTCTTCTACCTTAATTCGTCTATTGTGTGACTCTAAGCAAATCACTTAACCAGACAGTATTTCTGCTTTTCTCCTGAAAAGGGACACTTATGTCCAGGGGGTTTACCTGTTTAACAAAAGAAAAAAAAATTAAAAATGATATACTGAGTGCTGTTCTAGGTCTAGAATTCTTATTGCTCACAAATATTTTCTACTGTAATGTAATGCAATACTAATGTACTGTAGTAATATAACTTATATTTATCCAGTGTTTGCCATTGTAGTTTCATTATACTATTGCAAGATTCAAATTATGTTCATGTGCTCTTTTGAAAGTTTTTGTTTAAAACTATGTCTGTAAACTGCAATCATTATCCTATGTTAGAAGCATAGCTGGCTTAATGCCCCATGCCAGTACCATGACTTCCCCCCACCCTGATCTTTCTTCTATTGAAGAGCAAAAAAAAAGACATGCCTTCTACTGGCACACCAAACAGGTGGTCAGATTAGATGCATGACACATGCCACTGCCCCTCCTCCCCCAGCCATTCAGGTCCTGTTTCTGTCCCTTGCCTTGACCCTCCTTCAATACATTAAAAAAAAAAGAATTTCTTCTCCTTTTAAACTATAGTAAACTGACTGGTACAAATGTAGCAAACAGTTGCTACAGTTTAGACAATACTTGAAGAGCTGCAGCATGTAGGTTTGACAGCAAATGCAATACTGGCTTTTAAAAGCTGGTATGGCATTGAAGGGAGACATCTTGATTGGGTCACCATGCCCCCAGACCTTTGCACCCATGGCACTTGTTACTCTCATACCACCCTAGCTGTGCTACTGTCCTATGTCACTTACTCTTTATATTAAAGTAGAACATTCTATAATTTTTGTGTGGAACTTTTCTCCCTGAGCCTCGACTGAAAATTTTATTTGCCCAGTCTCACGTTCCCAGTCAACAAATGGAAATAAATAAAAATAATTAAATATGGAAAAGAGAAGAACCGAGAAAAAATTAATAAGCAATTTATACAGGACAGACAAAATACAGATTCTAACATAATGCTCACAGTTCTATAAATGAGATGAGATATGCTATAGTGCAGTCATTAAAGAAACAGAAAATGGGCATAATAGATTTAAAGGATGCTAATTTTATTAAGGATTTTGAAGAAAAGAGTTTTGGAAAAGATGAGGGCAAAGTTATTTGGTATTTAGGAACAGAAACAGGTTCTGAGAAAGCTGCACTGTTCAAGAAGAAAGGTAAAATGAAAGTGCCATATAGTGTAATAAGTGACTGCAGGCAGGGCTCTTGGTTGTGGCTTTTATATGGACTGCACATGTTTATAGCTATGTGCATTGCTTCTACTGGTTCCTAATACAAGGAAGCAGAAAGAGCTTGAGAATCTTGAAACTTATTTTTATTGTTTATTACAGAAGCAGTTTGAAGATTTTCATTGTGATTTAGGAGAATAAATAAGCAGTAGAAAAGGAAGTTAGTTAGCTGGACTAAGCAAATGCAGGGGAAGGACAGCAGGATTAAAGAATTTTGTATGTGAATAGTATAAAAGGAGGACTTAAGAATGTATCTAAGTCATACTTTTGTTAGTGAAAGGAGTGGTAAAGAATACTTTCAAATGTTATGTTTGTAAGTGAAAGAGTGAGACAAGAAAAGTGATTTGGATCCTATGACAGTATGGAGTTATCTGGGGAAGGAAGCAGTTGAGGCTAAAAGAGCAAATAGCATAAAAAAGGCAACTAGTGAGGTATTATAATGGCAAGAAAAACAAGAGAATGTAGAATATATATATACATATATATCTCTATATATATATCAGCAGCAGCAGCCCCCTTTTTTCCCATTTTCTACATGGGGTTGGGGAATCATGTTAAGTGTTGTCATTTCTCTGTTCAATGTCACACTCCTGCCTTCTTCGACACTCATGCCTGACTGTTGCAGATTTTCTTTCACACAATCCATCCAGCTCTTTGCTGGAAGTCCTTTTTTCCTCTTACCTTCTTCCTGTCTGTCCCAAATCTTCTTCACCGCATTGTCTTCTGCTTTTCTGCACATGTCCAAAAAAACGTAATCTGTTCTCTTTGATCTTTTCTGCAACTGGAGCTACTTTGCTGATCTTATGTCCTAATTTCTTCATCTGTCCCACATAGTGTATCCAGCCACCCTTCTCAGGCACTTAATTTCCATGACCTCTAGCTTCTTCATTTGCTCTGCCTTTACTACCCAGGTTTCTGTACCATGCAGTACTACTGGTCACACCGCTGTCTTGCCCACCTTACTTTTCAGCTTCTTTGGCATTCTTCTGTCATATACTACACCTGACACTCTATGCCAGTTGGCTGCAGCCCCGCTGATTCTACCTTTGACCTCTTCATTCAGACTTCCCTTCTCCTCAACCACCCCTCCCAGATACTTAAAGCTATTTACCTGTTCCACTATCTTCCCTTCTATCTCAATTCTCAGTTTCTTCTGAATTCCCCAGTTTGCTGCCATTATCACTGTCTTATCTGTGCTTAGTTTCATCCCATGTACCTTCAGTTTTGTATTCTGTTGCTCTACACTTTGGTGGAGTTCTTGCTCAGAGTGTGCCTGTAATGCCACATCATCTGCATACAACAACTTTAGTGATCTGTCCCCAGCAACCTGTTTGCTAATGTAGTCCATCACCATTATGAACAGCAGTGGGATCAGAGCTGAACCCTGCTGTACAGCCACTCCCACCAGGAACCTCTGTGTGAGGCTGAAGACTGTTCATACTTGAGTCATTGGGTCCTTGTACACAGCCTGCACTAATTTTACCAATGTTTCTGGGACTTCAAACCACTGCAGTACTGCCCAGATCAGATTTCTTGGGACCTTGTCATATGCTTTCTCCAAGTCTAGGAATGCCCATTTGGACTCTTTTCTCATCTCTAGCTTCTTCTCAACTATCTGCCTCACTGTAAACATCGGGTCAGTTGTGCTGCATCCTGATCTGCTCATTTCCCATCTTACATTCTACTACTCTAAGTATCCATTTATCAATCATCCTCTCTAGAACTTTCATGCATTGTGATAGGAGTTTGATTCCTCTGTACTGCCCAAAGTTGTGGATGTCCCCTTTGTTCTTGTACACTGGTATGAGTATGCTTATTCTTCAGTCATCTGGGATATGCCTTTCTCTCCACACTGCTATGAGTACCCTCAGGAGCCATTTGTCCCCTATCTCACCCAGCATCATTATCAGATCTGCTGTGACCTCATCTGAGCCTTCTGCTTTCCCTGACTTCATTAGTCTTGTATTACTTCTTCTACAGTAAGTTCCTTTTCTTCTCTCATTATAGGCATTTTCTGGATCAGTACAGCTTCTCTGGGGTTTTCTTCACTCAGAAGCTGCTGGAAATATTCCTTCCATCTGCCTTTGATGTCCTGTGGACTGGTGAGCAGGTTGTTGCTGGCATCCCTTATGAAGGGAGACTGGCTGTCTTCTTTATCTTTCTGTCTTTGCCTTGCAACCTGATATAGTTTCTTTGTGCCTTCTAATGTCACTTTCCAGAAGTTGGTAGAGTGCCTCTGATGCCCTATTCTTTGCTATTGCAACACCTTTCATAGCTTCTTTGTTAGCCAACCAGTATTTATTTCTAGTCTGGTCAGTCTTTTCTATCACTTACACTCCTTCTTTCTTTTGATGACTTCCTGGACATCTGCATTCCACCATCAGCTTTCCTTATGGACCTTATTTCCATACCTGACTTGGCCATGTATCTGTTCTGTAGTCCTCACACATGCTGTTTTGAGGTTCTGCCATTCTTCTTCAACTCCATCTATTTTCTCCTCTTCGTGGGGTGCTAGAGCCCTGAGTAATTCCTTGAACTGTTGTATTTACTGTCCAGTCAACTTCCAGGTCTTCAGCCTGGTCCCTGTTGAGCTTAGTGCCTTCTCTGACCACTGCTTGCAGTTGATTGTGGCAACCAGTGATTTATGCTGTTGGCTGACTGTTTCACTGGGATGATTTTGCAATCACTGATTCTAGCCCAGAGCCTTTTCCTAACTAGGAGGAAGTCTACTTGAGTTGCATGTTGGCCACTCTTGTATATAATCTTGTGACTGCCTCTCTTTCTGAATCATGTGTTGGCTACTATCAAGCCATTTGCTAGACAGAAGTCTGGAATGGCTTCTCCTTCTTTATTCATGTTGCCCCACCCATGTGGACCCATGCAGTCCTTATATCCTGTTCTGTCTGTCCCTATATGTGCATTCAAGTCACCCATTATCAACACCAATTTATGATGTCTTGCTTTATCTGGTAGGTCCTGCAACCACTGTCTGAATGCACTCTTTTCCTCACTATCACAACCCTGCTGTGAGGCATAGCCTGTGATTATGAATCCTGCCTTATCATTACACTGGGGTCTGACTGCCATTAGTCTGTCACTAATTCTGATGATATCCCTTACTGCCTTCTGAAACCTATCTCTCACCACAGTTCCCATGCCATTTCTAGCCTGCCCCCCTCCTGAGCAGTAGACTCTAGATCCCAAGCAAGTGGCCTTGCTGCACTGTCCTTCCTTCTTGTCTCTTGTACACATAGGATGTCCAGCCTCCTCTGTATCATCATGTCATCCATTTCCAAACTGCATCCCATCAGTGAACTCATATTAAGTGTAGCAATTGTTAGTTCATGTTTGGCAGGTTGATTGGTTTTACATCCCGCTTTCGCTCAAGAGAGCTATCCCAGGTAACCCAGGCTGGGCAACCAGACACTGGCCGGCCAGTAGCTTATTACCCCACAGCTGCAGGACTTTATGGTGGGCACACACTGGCCAAAAGGGGTACATACACCTCTCCCACAATTAGCATGGGTCCCTGCCATAGGTTGGAGTAGGCCAGGTCCTCAACCCACTTATCACCACTAACTACCCATGCCCATTTAGTGACATTAGTCAACATGACCGAATAACCTAGAGGGATATTTTGCACCATTGATTGGCTAGCCTTGGCATGGCATGCAGTCTGTGATCCATGTTCTCCTATCTTGAGGATACTGCACAACCTAGTAGACGCCCAAAGCGTTTTTTCTGTACAACTCTTCCCCCCTATAGGGCACCATATAGAGTCTGTGCTGCTGCCCACAGCTCCATTCATTGGTGAGCTTGAGATGGAAACATCAGTAGGTTTTTCGGAGGTGGGATGAACCCCACAGAGTCACCGGTGTATATATAGGAATCTATGTTAGATTATCAAAGTTCCAAAACTTTGAAATTCATATTGCCAAGATCATATGATCGAAGTTTTGGAACTTTGAACATTAAAAAAAATAATAATTTTAATGTTTTTGCATATATATATATATATATATATATATATATATATATATATATATATGGGTCTACTTTAGATAATCGAAATACCACTTACCTGACTTTTAAAACACTGAGACAAAAGCACCAAAAATCCACATAAACAAACACTGACATTACCAACAAAAAACTACAGGTAAGTAACCAACTGTCCACCATGGTGAACTTTGCCCCTTTCTCCACAGTAGTGTGATCTCAGCGTTGGTATATTTAGTTGGGGAGGAGCAGCCCCGCATATGGGGGGGCAAAGTTCACCACATGGCTGGGTTTCATATGGTTCAGGTTTCATGCTTGTTGTTGGGTGACCAAATGGTTACTTACCTGTACTTTTTTGTCGATGATGTCAGTGTTCATTTAAGTGGATCTTCAGTGCTTTCATCTCAGCATTTTAAAAGTTGGGTAAGTGGTATTTTGATTATCTAAAGTAGATCCATATATATATATATATATATATATATATATATATATATATATATATATATATATATATATGTCAGATGATCAAGTTTTCAGAAACTCAAAATTCATATGATCAAAACCATATGATGAAGTTTCCGAAAACTCAAAGATCAAAAAAAAAAAACTACCTTTACTACATTTGACACCCCTCACACCTTCTGAAAATTATATATACCAACTCCAAGATCACACTACAGTGAGGAAAAGGGTAAATTTCCCTATCCACACTGTACCGCTAACTCTATTCAAAAGCTTTGGGTTTTCAAAAACTCAAGTCATACGGTCTTGAAAATATGAATTATGAGTTTCAGAAAACTCAGTCAACTGATAGGGACCCATAAATGTATATATATGTACATATGTATATGTATATATATATATATATATATATATATATATATATATATATATATATGATATATAAAGATATATAAGAAGGAAAACTTCATGCATCCACCAGGTCGAGGTAAAAGGTCTTTAATAAACCCAATAACTAATGAAAATATATAAAAAAATGAGTTCTTTCAGACTAAAAAGCCTTTCTTCAGATCTAAACAGACAAACTTCCTATAAACTTTTATACTCTCCAACTACCAATCAAACCCCAATGAGCGTTGTATAGCCAATAAAAACTCACATATCAGCACCTATTCAAACCTACAACCCAACAAAGCGTAACCACTCAGTCTCCACTGCCAGTCATGTAAACCCATCAAAAAGTCCATGAAACGATGGCACAAGACATTGACACCACAACAAATGATTGACACAACAAATGCACCAATAGCCATATGCGCTTTAAAAATCAGCAGTCAATAACCTATAAATTATGGTTTATATACCAAGCCCTACAGAACATCTCTGTACCTAAGAAGTGACCATAAATATGACAACTAGCCAATATAATAACAAATAAGTCACCAGCTATAAAACAAAATGTTGAAACTCATACCACATCTAAAAATAATAAAAATACACATACTTATAATTATTTCAAACCTATAATATAATAAAATAACATAAGCTGGACTATAAAAATTAGTGGAGTGACCAGTCTAAACACATAATTCAACATACAAAAATCAATAAAAGCCTTTTGACCATTAAAGTCATATCAATATATCAAAAGTAAAATAGCATGGAAAACACTAAAAATACAACAACGTACTGTATAAAAACCTGTCGCAGGCATATGATGGCTGTATATTGAACTATCAAAACTAATACAAGAGCCAATGTAAACATCTAAATAAAATCAATATATACCTTAGGACATTATATGAAGGCAACAAAAAACTACAGAATATGAGTCAGCCCTTCAACCATTAGAATGTTAAAAGGGGGAGACAGGCATGTGAATAGATGGGTCTAACAGATCAAAAGCAATATATAATATATAATAAATAGCTATATCATAAATTAAAAATAGACATCATACAATAAATAGAAACAGCTTCTATAGAGAAAATGCTAGCAGGTGCCATAAACACATTCAGTGTATTGTGCGACCTTTCAATGCTGGTTTCAATGGAAAGGCCACATTCAGACCAGGTGTCTTATCCACCTTCAGTTCAATAATCCATCTCATTTCTGCTTGATCAGTTCTAAGGACAATGCCCCTTCACGTAAACCTTCCAATATAACCTGGATATCCATAAATTTAAAGTGGTGTCCAGGGTATAGTAAGACATGTCTGGTCAACGGACTTCTAGCATCTTGTAGCCGTATATCACTGATATGTTTAGAAATACATTCCTTGAACTGCCTGTCAGTCTTACCTGCATAAAAACAGTTACATTAGGGTATAAATAGCAATATACACTAAATGTCTTGTTTTGCAATCCGCATAACCATAGCAGGAGTACAACTTCTTGTCATTGGAATGAATTAACTCACTTGTGTTAAGAATATAAGAACAGTAGCTGCATCTAGAACAGGGGTAAGTTCCAGTTCTTGTCTGGACTGAATCTTTGATGTAATTCTTATTGTAGCACAAAAGCTGTTTTAAGCTACGATTCTTCTTAAATCTGAAAGATGGTTGTTCATCTACTAGATCAGTCTAGAGTCAGGCCTAAGGATTTTCCAGTTGGATCTAATGATGTTGCAGACATAATGTATGCCATTAGCATAAGTCATAATGCATCTATGAGGTTGTTTATGCTTAACGTCAAAATTGGGTGGCATACTTTGTATTCCGTCCATAAAGAATGGCCTCCCTGTTGTATTTCTTAATGCCTGTATAAGGTTCGTCTGACCCTCAATCTCTGATGTGTAACCTCTACTCTTAAGTCTTTCACTTGTTTTGTCAATAGCTGCAGCATATTGAGCATCTTCTGTGTATAATCGAGATGCATGAAAACATTGATATTTAATCACACTTGAAAACGTGTAAGGTGGATGCATGCTGTCATGATGTAATAAATTATTCTTCCAGCAGTCTTTCTTATAGATTCTTGTAATGATCTTACCACCTTCATCAATAGTGAGTCTCACATCTAGAAATGCTATACAGAGGCTGACTATTTCAAAGAAAATCTAAGAAACTCAGTTGTTTCAAGATAAGTGACAAATGCATGTAGCTGCTCAATACATCCATCCCATAAGAGGTATATATTATCAACAAACTTCTTAATAAAATTTCAGACAGGGAAGAAAAGGATTGTTGTTAAAAACATATGCTGCTTACCATTTCACCAGTACTAAGTTGGTATATGTGTTGGCACATGGGGTGCCCATAGCTACCCCCCCATCTCTGCCAATAACTATCTCATTCAAACATAGATACATTATTGTCTAAAACTAATTCCAGAAAAATCCCCAAAAAATCTATACTATCAACATCAAGGGTACTGTATGAAACAAGGAATTCTTTAATGGATTTAATCCCATAGTTATTGTGACCGTGAAGAGGCTATTAACATCCAATGTAGCCATTATAAAGCGTATAGGACCATTCACAGTTCTTGTGATATCAAACAAAGCATGCAAAAAGTCCCTCATATCCTTAATAATCGCTGGTGCTTGAGCTAAAACTGGCTTCAATTGTCGATCCAAATATAGCAAAATGATCTCAGCAACCCATCCATTCCCAGCCACTACCAGTCGAAAAGGTGGGTTGCTCAATGACTTATGAACCTTTGGAAGGCCACTTATTACAGGAATCAATTGATGTGAGACCAATAAAGTATTATACAAATCTGAAGATATCTTATGTAACTCAAGCAAAATGTGAAGTCTTTCTTTCACATTCAGTACCAACCTTGACACTTGTTCGACTGATATCTTAACATAAGTAGCATCTTCATTAAGGAGTTGCACTATTTTAAAACAATAAGAGTCAAAATCCATGACTACTAAGCCACCCCCTTTATCAGCAGGTCTAATGGCTAAATGTTCATTCTCTTGAATCTGTCGTAAGGCTTCCCCCTTTCTGTATGCCAAATTCAAAGGCAGATGTTTACCTTTGTTTAATGTTCCAAATATCTCCTTTTCACAGATCTGAAGAAACATTTCCACAGCTGGAATATTTTGCGGTGTAAATAAAGTAGGTTTACATAGTTTAGCAGCCTTCTTAATAATAATATCATTGCTATGAACCAATTTCAACATCAAGTTTCTACAGAAAAGTCTCACGTCTAGTATTACATCACTCAGTTTGGAAAATGCAGAGCGGACAAAATTCAAACCTTTATTAAGTACCGAATACTGATCATCCGTTAACCACAGAGATGAGAAGCTGATAGCTAGTGTATTCATTGTATTGGTCATCTGATGTTCCTTTGGGATGCCTTGGGCAACATCTATCTCTTTCTCATTCCCCATTTCTGTGATTTCCCTCTGTCCACCTGCCTTGGTACAGATATTTTTAAAGGGAGTGTCTGAAAAAACAATGTTGTCCGATTGATAGAGTTGGGTCTGGCACCCAAGCTATTAAGAGACGTCCTGTGCTGAACATTCAGGATATCAGATCCTAAGTCAACAGTGTGTTGTAAGTTTCTGCCAGGGCTGGATATTGATCGTAAACTATTAGAGTTCATCATCGACAACTCTGATGTCTGTTTCTGACGTGCATTATTTGTAACTGTCTGGTCTCTATTATTATTCTCCAGGCTACCAGTACAAAAATGAATAGCCTTAGGCCATACAAAAATATGTCCATTCTTAAAGTCATTAAAGTCCCATTTGAGTTTCTTAGTCTTGAGATTCTCCAGTCGAGAATCATAACCTGCAATATTCAAATAGACATCTTCTAGTTTGGAGATATATTTAGGATCTGTATAAGTTCATTCAATATCTTGTTGTAGTCTATCAGAGTCATAACTTGTTTCTAAATTGGTTCAAAGTACTTCAACAGCAGCTGTATAAAATTAAAACCTGTTTCTAAATTCAACATTTGCCATTTTTTCAAAGGATCTCGATGAGTATTGTCATAGGTAGGCATAAGTAGCTTTGTTGGGTTGTAGGTTTTTAGAGTTAAGATTTGATGCAAGTATATATAATTGTTGCAGGATAGTTGGTTATAAATACAACTTTTTATGTTTAATTGTTAGTGAGTTAACTATACATGTTTTTTATCTCAGTGGCATGAATTGTTTAGTAGATTATTGGTTTGACTAGGTTGAGCCTCATATTTCAACATAAATTTTTTATATTTTTTGTTTGGACAAAGGTTTTTTTTTTCTGGTAAATGTTAGGTTGAGCATAAGATTTTTTTTTTTACAAATATCAGTAAGAGGGCATAGTTTACTGAAATATTTTTAGTTATTTGTTGTTGGGATATGAACTAGGTTTAATCAGACTTCAATTTCGATTGGATTAGCATTCTAATCTGCCATAAAGACTGACTGATAGTAGAGTTTTTAACCAATAGTAGCATCAGTCTCTTAGATGTGGATGATACAGTCTATTTGATGCATGTTTAATGATGGATTTCCGAAACATGAATAAGATTCACTCCACCTCTAATTTTGATTGAACTAGTAGTATATTCTTAAAAAGAGACTGGCTGCTGATTCATGAATTAAGTCCACTCTGTCTCTTAACTCTGATTGGATCAGTGACTTACTCTACCATTGAGATTAGTGTTTTTTTTTAGTAATGCTCATTGGTTTATATCTCTATATGTCTGAATAGGTGCTGATATGTGAGTTTTTATTGGCTATACAACATTCATTAGGCTTTGACTGGTAGTTGGATAGTATAAATGTTTATAGCAAGTTTGTTTGTTTAGATCTGAAGAAGGGATTTTTAGTTCAAAAGCGCTCATCAATTTTTTATATATTTTCATTGGTTATTGGGTTTATTAAAGACCTTTTACCTCGACCTGCTGGATGCACAAAGTTTTCCTTCATATCCTGATGTTTTTCTTCTCCATATCAGCATTCTTTGGGGGTTTGTTTACATTCTGTATTTTGTGTGTGTCTATGTGTGTGTGTGTGTGTGTGTGTGTGTGTGTGTGTGTGTATATATATATATATATATATATGTTTATATGTATATATATATATATATATATATATATATATATATATATATATATATATATAGATGTTTATATATATATATATATATATATATATGGGTCTAGGACTCTTGCACGAATGCACTTTTCACTGAATCACTAATGGGCGGGCATACTTACACGAAAATGCTTTTCACCAAAGCAGCATTTTTGTGTAAGTATGCCTGTTGTGTCAGTTGTACTTTGGTGCAGATAAGGGAAAATTCCCTTTTCCCCACTGTAGTGTGATCTCAGAGTGAGAATATTAAAGTAGGGGGGTGTGGGGGGGTGCAGCCTCCCTGCGTAAACGTAGATATAAGGTATTTTTTTTTTTAACACACTTTAGCAAAAGCGCTTTTTCGGTGAAAGCACTTTCGTTAAAGTGTGTTTGGTGATAGTGGATTCGATTTGGAATGTTGAAGTTTCGTTCAACAGTCTTAGATCCATATATATATATATATATATATATATATAAATATTTATATATATATTTATATATATATATATATATATATATATATATATATATATATATATATATTAGTGGATTTTTTTATACTTTTTGGTCTCACATCAGCTGACCATCAAGCTTCTTTCAATCATACTTGAGTCCATTTGCTTCCTAGTGGTGAGGATCTCCTACAGATCTGCTAGGAGTATAACCATTGGAGGAACTGTCATTCAGGCAGCTATGTGAGTTGCTTTTGTCCTCACTGTCATCCTAACAATAAGGACATTTTTATTTATTTTCCTAGCCCCCCATGGGTGGAGGGGTCCATGGCCCACATCACTACAGGAGTTCAAAACACCTTCCCCTCTGTAAGTACATGCATCTCTGCACATGTTTACTAAAAGGTACTGTACAATAGCACCTTGAAGGACCCATGAGTGCCACAGGCCTTCAACTCCACTTTTTCTTAATGCCTGCTACAACCTGCGATCAGAAATGTCAACCACACAACAAGATGAGGATGTCATCGTCTCTGCCAGCTCTGTCAAGTGCCCGAGGCACTAATTGAACTTGGGTTTCTAGGTCGTAGTCAAGTCTTTATCCCTGTATGCCACTGGGATGTGAAATTAGTGTGCAATTAATAGATGAGTTTTTTTTTTAAACTGGTTGAGTTGATGGTTAGTACTGCAAGAGAAATATAGAATTTAAGTAAGGGAAAGGCAAAGATAATGGGGGGGATACGGAATTTAAGTAAGGGAAAGGCAAAGATAATGGGGGGTACAGAATTCAAGTAAGGGAAAGGCAAAGATAATGGGGGGTACAGAATTCAAGTAAGGGAAAGGCAAAGATAATGGGGGGTACAGAATTCAAGTAAGGGAAAGGCAAAGATAATGGGGGGTACAGAATTCAAGTAAGGGAAAGGCAAAGATAATGGGGGTACAGATTGTTCATTCACAACTTTCATACAGAAAATGCTAATAACTGTGGAATATATAGCAGATAAAAAATAAGAAAAAAGTAGTGAGATGTTGAAGAATCAAAGATCTGCAGTAATTGAGAAGAAGGGACCTGTGTCCACTGGTTTGAGAAAGTATACAAGTTCCATAGTACAACCCCTCCCTGAAACAAACAGTCTGCAACAACTGTTGAAATTGCATGTCATGTTTCATGGAAATTTTGCTCTAATTATTATCCCTAGAAATGCAATTTTATGACCAGTGAATGTGAATTGGTGTGCATTGTACTTTACGCAGTTGATAAACACTCTGGTGCACAAAAGCTTGTAGAGCTTCTAAGCTTTCTTAGTAAAACTGATTTGTAGATTGTGAGACAGACTGATATTTACTTTGATTGTTTTTTTTTTTTGTGATTTGAATGGATAACCAGCACTGGAGCTTCAGCTTTGTTGGTTTGCTTATTAAAGGTCAAATAAGACATTCAGCTCTAGAGACTAAGGAACTTAAAACACTGCGGTGCACTAATGAACAGTTATGCTAGCACATTTCCATGAGTAGAATGGCATGCATGTTAGACAAGCACATTGTCAGCTTATAGCTCATGCACATTTAATGACATCTTCTTAGCATACTATGACCTCATAACGTCATAAACATCCAGCATTACTTCATTAAACAAAAAGTTACGATCACACTGTAACTCATTTTACATGTATAAAGTTTATATCCTTTTAATGAAATAGTCAATGAACCTGTATAGTAGCTGTATATGTTTATTGACTAACTTGGGTTTCTAGGTCATAGTCAGGGCTTTATCCTAAATTTAAACTGCAAAAACAAAATATAAACTGAGAAATATAAACAGCATATTTCCTAACTGGAAGATGAAAATAGTTAAACTGTAAACACAGTATAAAATTTAACAATGAACATTTAAAATGGTTAGTTTTGTGAGAGACTCTTTACTCCAGTACCCCTAAGTGTATGCTAACTTAATATAGTAATTTTGAGGTCACAGTATTTGAAGTAATGGGAAAATTTGGTTTTATTGAAAACCATATATTTCCCTTACCTCTAACACACTTAGTTAAGGGGATTGGGTTGCAGCTTTCCACAACAGGGGGTGAAGAGGTACAGTCACCATGCAAAATAATTTTAACATTTTTATATTGCAGCTCTTTTTTTTTTTTGTAATGATCTTTGTTATTCAAATAGATATGTTTTGTTCAAAATATGATTCTTATTGTTCAAACTCAGAGTTAGTATATTTAATTAGTAGGGGTATGGGGGTGTAGTGAGTCCCCTTCCCCTAAAACATTGTTTTTTAATTTGTGTGCTCTGAGGTTATGTCTCAGAGCCTGCACAGTGTGCATCATTTATTTTTTATTTGATTTTTTTAAGCCAGTGTTATGGCTGTTGACTTTCTGTCATTTTTAATTTACCTAGTATATCTATATAGATAGGTAGACAGCTAGATAGATAGATAGATAGATAGACAGATAGACAGAAATTCCTTTGATAACTGCATTTGTATCTGTGTTAGAATGGGGTATAAAACCTTGGATTTACTATTTTTATTGGCCTTTTCCAGATCTATCATAATTTTTACCCTCCTCGATATTATGGTCAGGTCCAGATAAAGGGCCTGAGACATTTGGGACATTATAATAGCAAGTAAAACCCATACCTAACTGATTTAACAAGGAAAGCCATTGCCCAGTCCTATCTACTTTGCACTCTTATATGCATCAGCCATATTTACAGGCCATAATGTTTGGGTACTTTGAATACTCTCTGTCTGATGTAAGTTGACTTGTTCACTTGTTTACTGCCTTTGCAATATTGTCTTTTCTTTTGATGATTTGTTTGGATGATGATAAAAGAAAATGTTAGACAGAAAAAAAATGCATAAAGCATAAACCACAATATAGTTTAAATTTCAATGATATGACTGAGAAGGTCAAAGTTACTTAGAAATTGGCAAAAAATGGATGTGGATTAGATATATAAGGAAGTTTCACAGTGCTATAAAAGTGATTATTTTTTTTATTTGTTTCCTCACAGTGATTATGCCAGTAACTGGAGAAATTCTAGGTTACAAAATGGTACTCAAAATGGGTGATAACCCAAAAGTTATGATTAGCTGTTGCAGCGTACCTCCCCAAGAAAATATGTTGATAGCTGCTCATTGTAGTGGGAGCAAATAAAGAAACCTCCAATATGTATAATATCACTAACTCTCTTTTCCCAGCAACACAGTTCTCCTGATTTTTAATCATTTGCCAGAGATCATTTGAATATTTTTAAATAAAAGCAAAGAATTAGTATTCCTGTTTTATGTCATTTACCCAGCTTCAGTAGTGAGATTCAGCTCCCTAGTGTCTGGCATTTGTCAGTTACTCACCTTAGAGATGTTGCACAGTTTTCCATCCATCCTACCTCACATAATGCACCCTTGCATCCTACTGTCACATCATGTTATATGGGTACTTAACTGTCTGGATGCTGCATAGCTGTATCATGAAGGAGAAGTTATTTCAGATTTTATTTGTATGTGCGCCCATATTTTTATCGGCATGTAGGAATAAACAAACAATAAAAAACATATACTGTCATAGACTGCAGGAGGAAGCCAGCCTTTGAAACTGCTTCAAATTCAAATTATGATAGCTGAATGTGTTTGAAAATGGGGAATATTTTAAAAGGAAAGTGTGTTCAGCCATTAATTTTGATAATCAGTCCCCTGCCTCACAGAAGTATAT
This sequence comes from Protopterus annectens, assembly GCF_019279795.1. NCBI lineage: Eukaryota > Metazoa > Chordata > Ceratodontiformes > Protopteridae > Protopterus > Protopterus annectens. Next base: position 216,212,100 of record NC_056751.1, read on the forward strand.
TCACTTAATTTTGCAAATTTTTTCTTATGAGTTGCACTAAACAATCTTGCACTAACCACCCTTTGAAGTACTGAATTTATCCAATTGTCCTAAAAACAGTGTGACAGTTAAATAAGTTAATCATCTGACATCAGAACTGCAAATCTCAAGAGCTATAAAAAGCAAAGGATGGGTCTCCCTGTCAGAAGTGCAATACCCATAACTGTTATCCTATATCGTTGATAAATAAAAAGTGATAGTCAAAGGGATACACCAAACCTTGGAATTTGCTGTAATGCCATTTAATTGTTACACCCCCCCCCCCTTTGCATACCTTCTTATGCAGGTCAGTGCCGCCTAAAGCACTGTTAAATACATGTGCTAACTCTAAGCTTACTATACACTGGAGTAAGTTGAATATTACAAGGTATGACAGCCCCCAGACTTGTTAAATACATCCCACTGAGTGCATATGTAGTCTCATTACTCTGAGGACTACATTGCAATCCTCAGAGTTTCAGCAGGAAGTAATACACTCCAGAACACAATCTGTACACTGCAGAATACTCTACATCAGTGACCTGTACAGTGCATGACATTAACAGCAGTTTATTGTCAAGGATTATCTCTCCATATATACCCTGTCACATCAGGAGTCATGTGGTCATATGGTAAGACAAACCTTTTAAGAGACTTTAAAATGGCTAAGTGGAAATTTGTTAACACCATATATACTCTATGTTTCTGACTTTTCATTATGTGTAAATCATGCCTCTGGGATAGCAGCAGTGAATCTGGATATGACATATTGCAAATACACTTACAACCTGCTTACTTTCAAGGAACCTTTGAACAAGAGTTTTTTGACTAGGCTTGAAATGGTCTGCAGACTTGACTGCCTAGTTCTTACCTCTGAACCTATAAGGGCTGACAACAAAACAGCATTATAATGGCATCATAATTTGAAACTACATTTAATTAGTCCCCAAACCTTTTTTACATTTCAATAAAATAGATTCCAAAATGTATTAATAAAAAAATCATAAAAATGTACTTATCTGACCAGGATGGGAGCATTTCTGAAATTAGAGCAATACATGTCTATATGTAGTATATTTCACACTTGCTTAATTACATGGCATCTTTAAATCCCATGAAATAGCAGATGTGTTGCAGTAACATTGTTTACTGATTAGGCTTTTGTATTTCATAAATT
>NC_056751.1:216578294-216653294 GCF_019279795.1 Protopterus annectens
CCTAACCCTGCTACTTTGAACAGAGGTTGTGCTAGCCTGTGGTAGCCATCATCATCATCATCAGGCTCAGACAACAGTTCTCCAACATCAAGCTTGTCGATATCTGCAGTGGAAAACCCTGACACCAAAGCACCAACGAAAACACATTAATACACCTGAGAGTATTAGTGCACCTTTCTCCAACATTTGCATTCCAGTGATGGTACAGATATAAAACAGACTAGCATGCAAACCTATAGGCCTCATATATTGGGCAGACTGATATTGCTGCTAAAGTCCCAGCAAGTCTATCATACCAAAATGGCTATACTCAATAGAGGTATGCTTCTGAGTCGAGTAGGTTGATAGAATGTGCCAATGACATATGCATGGGAAGCCTGCATTAGACTGAAGCCTGCTGTTGTGCTGCATACAGACAAAGGCCAAAGGTTTTACACCAGTGACTTAAGGTCATGGAGCATGGATAATTGCATTTTCACTAACAGTATATGGCATGGGCAGGTTGGGTAAGATAAAGTGGCATTCAAGTGCATTGTTCAAACCTGTAGCATTGCAACTATTATGGGGATAGACAGGGTACAGCAGAACACAATTTTACCAATCCATGGTCATGTTGGAGGCAGTATGTGCGATGCCTTTGTCCTTTGACACACAAAACACATGGCATACTTCAGACAGCCATGTGTTATAGCATGGACATATTTGCAGGTAAATGCTGCTGTTTTGTGTGTGTGTCAGGGGCACAGACACATTATCACACTGGCTGTCATTTTTGTCACGCTTGGCAATATTCAGGACAGAATCCTTGTATCCACATCCACTGATAGGAAAGTACCCTGTCATAATTATGTCCAATAGTAACAATGCGTACCCAGCAGATGTTTAGAATTTCTGTAGCTACCTGTATGCTTGATGGTTAGACATAGGCATGATACTAATATTTTTTCATTTCAACCACTCTCTCTCTCTTTCTTGCTATCCCTTCTTTCTATTTTTATTTGATGTTTGTTATTTTATTTCTCTCCATTTCTGCTATTTTACTTATTGTCAGTCACATCTGTGTCTGTTGTCCTTACTTCTTCAGCCTGAGCTGCCTTTTCCTGTTGAGTCTCCACCTACCTCCAGGCTTCTTTCTCTACAGGGTGCCATAGGTCATCCAGTGAGGTGGTAGTCTGGAAGGGTCCTTCGTGGTCTGCAGCAGAAGATCACAGGAGGAGGATGTTCTCACATTTCATGGTGATATCATGGTGATATCATGGTGATATCATGAGTAGGTTTCATTATATTACTTGATAGGAACTGGAAGTGATGACAGCTTTGATGAACCAATAGCTTGCAGACCACACTGGCCACCTGGAGAATGTTCTTGTGCAACTAGCAGAGACATCCACTACCTGGCACTGCCCAGTGCACCAACTAAGGCAGGGGCCAATAGAGAGGCAATTGAGGAGGGTCTGAACTCTGTCTAGGTCTTGCTCAGGGCAGGACAAAAGGGAGCTATTACCCCATCATATACTCAGTCATGGTGTTCCCCTTCCTTATGTTCCACCTCCCTTTCCTGTATGCAGTCAAATCTTCCCCATTATTGTCTTCTATGTGTCAGTATGTTTCTATCCATGGTATCCCTCCAAAATTTCTGTTAGGGCCTCACTTTTGTGTTTGTTTATATGTTTGTTTGTGTCCCCCTACTTCCATATCTATACTCTATTACAATCTCTCAAGTTCCCCTCACATCCTTCACCCTCCATTTTGCTTGAAAAGAAATGAAAAAGAACACAGGTCCCAAAAAGTTATACCTTTTGTCTTCCTTCCATCATCCAAGTCTTTTGTTCCCTATGTACTTCTGTATGTTCCTGTGCTTGCTCATCCCTCTTTCTGACTACTCTGCGCTCCAGTTTCCTCCCTATTAATATGTGTTAACCTGCTGGGAACTTTGCTGGGAGCCAAATGTTATGTCTCCAAACAATTCTCATAATATTATAAAGCTGCATGTGTGAATAAGCATACTCACATTCATGTTATATGCCTGCGACTGCTGTTTATAGATTCCATTAGTACAGCTGTGGTACGCTCCGGTATTCATCAACAATGCTATTTGTGCAAGCAGATTTTTTACTCAGATGACTGTGTAGTGTGACTGTTTCCTGTTCAATTGATAATTATGTTAGAGCTGTGCCATGCTACTGCTAGTCATCACATTAGCCATTGTGCAGCTGTGATAGTTATGTTTCAAAATCCGAGGGGTTATGTTATCATAATAAATGCTATTCATTATTGGGTGGTTTCATAACTGCAGAGAGTTACTAGAAATGCTCTAACATGACTTTTATAAAAACTAAACTAAAGACTTTCTAAAATATGACAAAATCAACTAAACAAAGCAGTGCACATGAAAAAATAATCCCCCAAAATAGACTTTCCAGATGTAAAACTAGACACCCCATTATAGAAGTAACACTAAAACTCACAGCATAAAAGGATGATTATTAGTAAATTCCAGCTGAGATAGAAGGATGGTCCTACTACCAATAATACAACAATGCATGACCCAGACCATGAACATAGCATCCTAACTGATGATTGACTTGAATATCTACAGATAGATGGATGATTTGAATGACCATCTAAGCACTGTCATATGGATAATGACGCTATACATTATCACAAAGGTGTTTTATAACATATTGACAGTTGTTCTAGTTTTCCTTTGCCCAAAATTACTTGTATAATTAAAGTGATTCCAAATTACTTGTTATACTAAGGCTACAGAGAAACTCTACCACAGTATCTGATCTAACAAAAAGAACTGAAGAGGTCACTGACCTGTCTAAGAAGCATTTCCTTAAGTGTTTAATTAAGCAATAACCCACAAGTGGGTGTGAGTATATTAGAATTTCACTAGCACAAAGCCTAAATAATAAACAAAGCCAACTGTGTGTAAATCCTGATATACTCACACCCACCAGTGGGATATTGTTATTATATAAGGACATTATTTACAAAGAAATTGCTTATGTTTCTCAAATAATGTCTTGCTATAATGGTGTTGCTTCCCATTCTGCATTTTTTGATGTACTGTGCATATGTATGGGACTTATGTTCCCATGCTTACACAGTACATCAATGCTGTTGAGGCCAAGCAACAGAAAAAAAGAGAATCTCCATTGCTGTTTTATGTGAAGACAGTAAACTATGCAAAAATTTGAACATTCTTGGAAGATTTGGACACTTGGGAGGTATAAGAGTCTGCTGAGATTTATTGAGGGACAGCACAGAAAATAAGGAAAATCAGGCACGTTTATTTTTTTTTATGTTTGAGAATGTACCTGATTTTTCTTCTATTTGGAACAGTCCCTCCATAGCATATTCCAAACAGAAAAGTCTGGCTTCTCAATGGTACTTTAGTGGCCAGACTTTTTTCTAGTGGTATATACTCAATTTACAATGGGCACACTGGTTGAGCTGTCTGATCAGCATGCTTATTTTTGAATAACAATAAACCATTATTGTATAATGCTAATTATATCTCAGTTGATCAGTAGTGTCCTAAACACATAAATTACTCATGTCAATGGAGGTGAAAGAAATATAAGTGGATTCAAAACTATTCTAGTGCTATTTCAGAAGGGTGCTTAGAATGAATAAATATAAATAACTATGTAATATATAATTATATTGTTTCAAGATAATGCCTTGAATAACTATATAATATATAATTATATTATTTCAAGATAATGCCTTGAAGTATTACGTTTGAACAGCACAGTTTGTGTTTTCTTCAATATACATACATATATATATATATATATATATATATATATACACACACACACACACATTTATATATATATATATATATATATATATATATATATATATATATATATATATATACATATGTTTGTATGTATCAAACACAACAGAATGTACAGGAATATAAATGTAAATGAAAACAAAGTATTAACAAGACATATACCAAAACAGATAAAATGGACTCCATAAAATATTTTAAAATCTTATTCAAAATTTAAAACAGACACTTCTGAAAAGATGACATTTAAGGCAAGAATAGGCCTTTCTGTGTGTGTGTGTGGGGGGGGGCTGTGTGGCTGTGTGGGTGTGTGCTTGTGTACATATAGTTACATGTGTGTGGGCATAGTATTCTTGTATACATACATATATCAACATCCATACAAATAGACATAAACCTGCAAACATGCAGGTGGATAGATAAAATATCAAAACAACATTAAGATTTGTACATGTCGTTGTTGTTCAGTTAGTTTTTTAAGTCTGACTTTTCTTGACACTAAAGGCTTTAGCACACCAGGCCTCTGTGTCTACAACTCCTTCTTTAAGTTCTTGCAGATTCATATTCATTATTTCAGTAAAACTGGCTGCCCATCTTACACTACATATTTACAAAAGGTTCATAGTTCAAACAACAGAAACTGTCTTGATTCCTTGAACCTTATCTCTGCCCTGGTACACTTTTTACTCAGTATGTTGTGCAGCTGTAACCTCGGTCAGACACTACAGTATAAAATTGTTATGTTTCAAATGTCTAGGTAGGCTGTTAATTTTAAATGTCTAGGTAGGTGGGATAAAAAGGAGTGGGGACAGTCTGGAATTAGGACGAGGAAGGAGTGGCCATACTATACAAATAATCTCTGAATACCTCAGAAACATAGATTGCTGCAATATTTACCAACTGCCTCAGTGTCCTAAGTGCTAACAAACTCACCAAAAAGGAGGTCAGAGCTTAGTGTAATAGGTAAGTAGACAATTAATATGTATCACATAAGTGAGGACAGATAAAATGGTGGTCAGAACAGATAAAATAGTGGTCAGATTAGGGAATGAGAATCTACTGTAAAAGATGTAGTATATTTATGGAGTATATACATTCTACCACACTCAGGGAGAGGTTCTGTCTGTGATATAGACATATCCACATTAATAAACCTGCACTAAAATTGCAGGAGAAATAGCTGGTAAAATTATAGCATCTGAGATGGCTCTGATGCAAGATCATATTGTGTGCAGTGATGTGTGTGATGTCATTAGTTCTGCCCAGCTAGGGTATAACAAAAAAGTCCTCCCTGGCATGCAGGGCCAGCTTATTTAATGCTGCTGGTTGCTCTGCACCACATGCTCTGCACAACCCACTATTGAGTCAGTCAAAGCCCTGGGGGACAGTACAAGGCACACTTGAAGATAAATTGTACAGCCATACAGCTGATAGTCAGCTGGAGGCAAGCAAAGGGGGTGATGCTATTGCAATAATGATATTTAACAGAAGGCTGAACGAGACAATGAGTCCTAACAATTGCTTGTACACATCTCATTCCCAATTGCTAGCTTACTAAGACAGTGAGAATAATTACACACTATACCACATTCAAGTACACACTGTACCATACTGTAAAAGAGGTTGTTCACCAGTGGCAGTGAAGGAATAATGTAGCTGGTAGAATTTGGTTTTTATTGGCATAAAAGGTAGAGTTTACAAAAGTGCAATAATATCAGTAGAAAGAGTGAATATAAGCAGGGGCAAACTGTATCACAATAACAGTCACAAAGACAAAAATTGAATGGTGGTCACAAACAGTATGAGCAGATAAGCCAGGCAGTACTGCCAAATACTTTAAAATACTTTAACTGCAAAAAAGCAACGAAGACCTGTAAGAATAGTTTCATACCCACTTTGAATTTTATGAAACTCAGTAATATAAGCTTACTAATTAACATGGGCAAAGTTTAAAGAAAAACAGTTACTATGTAAATGTAGTAATATAGACAAGTAGGAGTAGCTTCATGATAACAGCAGTTAACAAAGCAAACTTATGTGATAGGTGTGAGTGTTAGACAGGTATTCATAGTCTCTCGCACTAATGTGATAGCGGTATCCTTGATACTTATGAATTAGTGTAGCAAAGGCAAGATTCATAAAGGTTGTTTACCCTAATGTGAGATGCCTTAAAAATAATGAGATGCAAATGAGAAATGTTGTAAAGTGGCATATGCTAATGAGGTGGTTTTGCCATTTATCATCCGACATACACATAGTAACTATATCCATTGTTAAAAGTGATTCTTCGCCTCTGATACTGGAGTTGTAATCCACAAACTTGCCCCCAGCAGTCCCTTCAGTAGTTTGTCCAAGTATGCATAAGCTCTGCCCTGACACATAACTGAATTATTTCCCCCAGCAACCCCTTTACAAGTTAACTAATTTGTCTTAAGTATGCACAAGCATTAAAATGACAGAAAACAAATAATTTTGCCCACTGATCACTTCATCAGTCTGCCCATGGATGCACAAGCACTTCCCTGGCACACAAATGATTTCCCACAGCAACCCTTTAGAAATATGTACAAGCATGCACAAACACCAAAATCAAAAATTTCCTCAAGCAGACCCTTCTGTAATATGTCCAGGTATGCAGAAGAACCAAAATGAAACATTTCCCCAAGCGATCCCTTCTGTAATATGTCCAAGTATGCACAAGAACAAAAATGAGACATTTCCCCAAGCAACCCCTTCTGTAATATGTCCAGGTATGCACAAGAACCAAAATGAAACATTTCCCCAAGTGACTCCTTCTGTAATATGTCCAGCTATACACAAGAACCAAAATGAAACATTTCCCCAAGCGACCCCTTCTGTAATATGTCCAAGTATGCACAAGAACCAAAATGAAACATTTCTCCAAGCGACCCCTTCAGTAGTATATCCATGTCTGCCAAGCACTTGACTGACTCCAAAATGAAACAGTTCCCCCAAGGATCCCGTCAGTACATTCACCAAGTATGCACAAGCACTAAAATACAATAGAAATGATTTCTTAAAGTAAAGTCAGTAACTATATCTCCTTTTAAAATGCATGACATTATATGCATCTCCATGTTTCCTGGTAAACTGCTGTTTACTGGGATAAGTTCAGAACCATTTACATGTTTAGTATGCAAATGACCTCATTATAGATTCATCTCTATGAATCATACTCATACACAAACATCTAAGGCCCCTTATCTGAGTTCTAGCTGTCCTCCTATCACTTATGTATTAAGCATGTTAAACTTCTGCAATCAATGGACATGTTTGTAAAAAGACCTCCACATTTCCATATTCATACTATAAGTCCATGGTTTGCATAACCATATAGCACTGATCTTCATGGATTACCACTATGAAAATGTGAAGCTCTGGAATATGAATACAGGCCTTAGTTTCTTCTGACGCTGGACATGATCTAAACTAAAATACAGATGTACTCTTTCTATGCTTATAAAAAAAACAGAATTTTGTAGACTGAACAGTTGAAGAAGTTAATAACTTGAAACTTAAACATAACAAGGATATTCTGTTTAGGAAGACTCGGGTTATAAAAATGTAATCTTTTAAATCTGTTTAAAGCATGGGATGATCAAATTGTGTTCAGTAATATGGGACTAGAAAGGATGCTTCTGTTGCACTCAGATTGCTCAAAGGTAATTTAAGTAGGAAGAATACATCCAGAAATGGGTTACTGGGAAGGGTAGTCAGAAAACAGATTATGCTACCAGTATTGGTCAGGAATGGTAGCAACAGATACTTCTTAACGAATAACTTTGGCATCTACTATGGAATATCTTTACATGTTTCGCTGGTTTGGTATAAGATATGCCTGACATTTTATTGGATGTCTGGATGATTGGAAGGCTGGCTGCCTGGCTGCCTGGCTAGTTGGATGACTAGCTGGCTGGACAGATGGATACATGCATGCACAGATAGATTATTCTACTCTTGATTGTGTGTAGCTTAGGGTCAATGGAATTACCACAAGCTATACTTAATAAAGAAGTTATTAATACTACATTTAGAGCAGCATGGCCCTAATCAGCTGGCATGTAAAGATGCATTCATGTTTATGGTTTGGTTTCAATGTCTATTGTTATCTGTTTACTTGCTCATGTGTCTGATTTGTTACAAGGTCAGCACAAACTGAATTTTAAATAGGTCAGACTACATTGGTTTAATAAAAATTTTGAATTTAATAGTTAATGCAGGTGTTTAGTTCATACTAACCAATAATTTTTAATGAACAAAGCAATGTAGTTCATGTGTCTGATTTGTAAAAAGATCAGCATAAACTGAATATTTGCATAGGTGAGACTACATTGGTTTATACAAATTTAGATAAGACTAACCAATGATTTGTAATGAATGATGGCTTTAAAAACTTTTCTATTTCTCTGATAGTTAACTTTTTTTGTTGTAGTTAGGTGGGAAGACAGATTAGAATAATGGATGTCTCCACACATAAAAACAGGAAAGAGCATGAGAGTAATTATTTTACAGTGGGGCTCTAAAGAAATATATGAATTTACTTCTTGCAGATCATCTAAGGCGTTATTAGCTGTTGTGACTACATTTATTGATATACTTGTCAAACTACAATGAGCAGTTTACTATGGAGCCCACGTAGTTTGACTACCATTTCTACAGAATTTCCTCAGTGTGATGAGAGTTTTAGATCTGAAGAGTATGAAATTCTTAATTTTTGCTACTAAATAACAGGATTTTTGCTTTGGTAAAATTTAATGAAAAAAAAAAACTTCAGTCCAGTGCCTTGTAGTGAGGAACTCAGTATCCATGACAGATTGTACAGAGTTTTTCATTTACGCGATGAAAGGTTCTGTTGCCATTTCAGACATCAATGGTAAAAAGCAAAAGTCTTGGCTGGTAATTTTATCATTCTACAATTATCTTAGATGAAAAGTCCAAACCCAATGGACATTATGACATTATAATATACTAGTCCTAGCATTAGGCTTATTCCAGTCAATTTTATATTTGTATTCATTAATTTTTAATAGTTTTAATAGGTGATAAAAATGTACTTTTTTCAGCCTCAGTTCAGATGAGAGATATTCATTATAGAAGGTAGGCTGGTACATTGCAAACTTCCATTAAGGGACAAATGTCTAGAGAGAATATTTAAGCTTTTTTTCAGCATCCTGTGTTTTTGGTTTATCAGGCTGTATATTCACATTTGATGCTAGAAAGACCAGCAGGCTATGGTTTCTATTCCTACACTTAGTGCTTGGGCTAACATACCAATCATGAAGCTGGAAAGTTGCACTGTTAGGGGAACTGAACTCCTGTGACACCATTCAGATGAGATAAAATGTTAAACCAAAATCTCATTTGCATTGCTTATTAGTGGCTTATGAGGATGTTAAAGATCCCATGACACATCAAAATGAATAGCCAATATTTACTAAAATCATTTCAAGAATATACACTATTGCAAACTATTGTATTTCATAAATAAATATATTTCTGAGATAATTTTTCTTGTAATTAATATATTTATGTTTAGTTTCAACTTTCTTTTTCTCAATTCGGCTAATCTTTCTTGTACTATCCTAGATTATTTTAAGTCACTTACAGACTTACTTCTTTTCATACTTTTGCTGGATAATAGCATAACATATCTTTTAGTCCACATTTTCTATATATTACAAATAATTATTATATCATCTATAGTTTACAAAAGTGGTATACCTCAATCATAATATTCAAAATTTGCAGCACATACCCCTTTCAGAACCTACCACTGTATAGCACCGAAAAGACTGAATTGGTTAGAACTGCCAACTAATATATACACAACCTTTTACCAGATATAAAATTATTAAAGCATCCATCTGCCTGACCAGAACTAAAAAACATTCTACACAACTATGTTCCCAGTCAGTCATTGCGAACCAGTGGCCAAAAATATGCTGGGTATTGTCTGTACTAATACAAGGTTGCTAATGCCTGGAACTCCTTATCTGTATCCATCAGGTCTATACCTTACCTCCCATCTTTCAAAACCACTCTGAAAGGCTTCCTAGCTAAAAGCTGGCTCTGTTCGTGCTCAAAACCAGGATAAGCTATATCCCTAAATGTGAACAAGTACCTTTTCACTCCTTATACTTCCTTACTCTCCCTTCTTTTTTTACTTCCTTACTGCTATCCAGTTCTCTTCCCTGACTTTCTCTCTAAATATACCATAAGCCTGTTTTTCCCTCACTTCATATTGCAATTCCTATTTCTATTAGACTAATTTAACATTAATTTCTCTACAAACTGTCTAAAATGTCTTTACATATTAAATGATTGTCATATACCTTGTCTAGATTCTTAACTAACATTTTTACATTACGTCTAATTTGTTATAATTATCTAAACTGCAGATGTTTTTGTTTTGTTTTTCAATAATGTAAAATTATCATTCTTAAAATGGTTTGTAATAATTTGCAGCCTTTCTCCCCGAGTGTCCTCTGAAAATGGGCTTCTACCCAGAAATATATAAACCTTTAACCATTTGGCAATCTAAAAATTTATATTAATAAATACATATATACTTTGCATGCAAAAAAATCCATTGTAAAAATCATATTCTATTTTCATAACCTATTGTTAACAACACATGCAAAAAAAATCCATTGAAAAAAATCACATATTTCCAGTCATGTAGTATATTGTTTTGGACAAAAACACAGGCTTAATAATCTGGTTAAATAAGAGGTACCATGTCTGTGTACTTAATAAAGGATTTTTGACTGGAAACAGACTGCCTACCCTGCTTGGATTATTTTCAAATACTTAGTAATTCTGCATAATATTTCAAATTATATATTTTTTATTATTTTTTTGACTTAGGATGAGTTCAAGTTTGTTACCTCTACTACCATTATCTGATCTGATTAATATTTGAAAATCTTCACACAGAGAAGTTTCTTACACTGTTTGGTTTTTGGACCCACTATACTTGTTTAGTGGGTTGTTTGAGATTTCAGGGATACCACGAAGATTACTTGCATCTCTGTATTTTCCATGAAATGAACATATTTTGTATGGATACTGGGTTACTTTAGATAACTTTTTTACATTTTGAGCTGCTGTCTAATGACTCTTGTTTCTTAATGGAGAATGAGGTATTCTGCAGAGAATATAGGTCTGTTTTGCTTTATTTTTTTAGTAAATTTTTGTAGCTATGTTTAGAAGCTATGTGGTCAGTTTAGGAAGCAGGTTGTGGTACTTTATTGGACATTTCTAAATTTATATAATAACACATGGTAGATTTATTGACCAAGTTTGAGATGTTTGGCCCTTAGTGATATTTTTTGGAAGATTGCACAAATTAAAGTGTGTCCCTCCCTCACTCAGATATAAGATCTAACTACACTTCTGTCCAGTCTATAACTCCATAAAATCCTTCTCCCTTACCTATATCCCCTCATCTTCCTCGCAGTTGTAAACTGTATTCTGTTAGATGACATAGTAAATGTACTGCAGAGGCGTAAGAAAATCTAAGACATGGAGTACTCTATTTGTACTTTATTTATGTGTTAATCTCATCTCTCATGTGTATATTTTTGTTGCTTAATCTCCTATGTATATAAATTGCTTTACTGATCTCTGCTAGACTGTAAGTAGATACATATAAGCTGTATAGTAAACTTTTTCTTTGTTGTACCAGACATGTATTAGTAAAAATGTACTTTGCTGGAGCTTTTCTCCTCGAGCCTCCACTGAAAATGGGCACTGTTGTCCAGTCGGACCATCCCGGTAAACAAATGTTAAATAAATAAAGAAAGAAAGAAGAGATGAGACTGAAGCAAGAAAATGTCTTCCAGAGGATGCTGCATGGCTTTCATTTAAGACTGTTTTTGAATGTAACAGGATAGTTTTTTTTTTTTTTTTTAATTTTAGGAAGATATTTAATTACCTTTTATCAATTATTTATTGCTTTATGTCTTGGTGGTTCCTGTTTGTGGGAATATATATATATATATATATATATATATATATATATATATATATATATATATATCTTCTTTCTTCTTCTTTCGGCTGCTCCCGTTAGGGGTCGCCACATCAGATCAACTGTTTCCATTTTTTTCTGTCCTCTGCATCTTGCTCTGTCACACCAACCACCTGCATGTCCTCTCTCACCACATCCATAAACCTTATCTTAGGCCTTCCTCTTTTCCTGTTACCTGGCAGCTTCATCCTTAGCATCTTTTTCCCAATATACTCTGCATCCCTCCTCAGCACATGTCCAAACCAATGTAATCTTGCCTCTCTGGCTTTGTCTCCAAACCTTCCAACCTAGGCTGACCCTCTAATATACTTATTCCTAATCCTGTCCATCCTCCTCACACCCAGTGCAAATCTTAACATCTTCAACTCTGCCACGTCAAGCTCTGCCTCCTGCCTTTTTGTCAGTGCCACTGTCTCCAACCCATATAACATAGCTGGTCTCACTACCCTCTTGTAGACCTTCCCTTTCACTCTTACTGGTACTCGTCTGTCACAAATCACTCCTGACACTCTTCTCCACCCACTCCATCCTGCCTGTACTCTCTTCTTCACCTCTCTTCCACACTCACCATTACTCTGAACTGTTGATCCCCAGTATTTAACTCATCCACCTTCGCCACCTCTACTCCCTGCATCTTCACCATTCTTCTATCCTCCCTCTCATTCACACAGATATATTCCATCTTAGTCCTGCTGACCTTCATTTCTCTTCTCTCTAGAGCATATCTCCACCTCTCCAGGGTCTCCTCCACCTGTTCCCTACCCTCACTACAGATCACAATGTCATCTGCAAACATCATAGTCCACGGGGACTCCTGTCTGATCTCGTCTGTCAACCTGTCCATCATCATTGCAAATATATATATACACATATATATATATATATATATATATATATATATATATATATATATATAGTAATTATTGGATAACACACTTACACATTTTAACTGGCGATTCTTGGAACTGTATTGCATTGTTGCTTTTTTTCTAAGTTCAGCATGTGTTTTACATGGTTAATGGGCATCAGATTTATTTTTGGGATGTCGTGAATTGTATTAGTTTAAGGTTCATCATTTTGATATAAGGCCATTATTTAGTATGCATAAAAACAAGTTCTGGTACTAGAACAAAATGCATGACGTAAAAACAAAATAGCTCATACATTTCTGCATGTAACCCATAACCTCAAGTCATACCTCTCAACTTCGTTGTGCAAGAATTCTGTACAAAGCCAAAAATAATGGGGGGCACAAAGACCCAATAGTAGAGGCAATTTTTAAATATGACCTATAAAGTTAGAAAGTTGATAGAATAACAGGTTTAGCATTAGCATGCATTTTCTGAAGGGTGTAAAGTCTGAAACTCATGTGTTTGTTATCATTTAGTAACTTCAGTCCTCAATAATTTGTCAGAAAACCACACATTTTTAGAGGAACAGACTAAAAATAACAGGCACAAATCTGGACATTCTGTGACAATCTGGACAACTGACAGGTGTGCCTCAAGTATATAAAGCTATAAATATGTGTGTGTGTGTGTGTGTGTGTGTGTGTGTGTGTGTGTGTGTGTGTGTATGTGTGTGTGTGTGTGTGTGCGCACACGTGTTTGTGTATGTGTGTGTGTGTGTGCGCGCACGCGTTTGGGTGTGTGTGTGTGTGTGTGTGTGTGTGTGTGTGTGTGTGTGTGTGTCTGTGTTCAAACTGCAAAGACATTCATGCAAATATGTAAACATTAAAAATAAGTATTTTTCAATTGGCAAACCTCAATGCACCCTATTTGTCAAGATTATTTTGCCTTATTCTATTATTTTATGTCTCACAAAAAATTGCTCCATCTCTGAAAAAGAACAATCATTTTTAAAACATGAAAAGAATAATTACTCTCTCTTCCCTACCTAAGAGACTCAAAGGTAGATTTGAACATTTATTTAGGACTTAAATAGTTTGTTCCAATGAGAATCAATCAAATTATGAGGAACCAACACCTTGAACTGATATGCTTGCACAAAAAGCAATACAAGTGAATAAAGTTTGAGCAACTCAAAGCAAGCCAAAAAAAAAGTCTGCATTTAAAGTGATGCCCTAGTGCATGCATTTGCTCAGTGGTGCTGCTATGTCCGTGGGACTATTTGTGGTATACTTTGATACAGAAGAACCACAATGATTCTGCTTGGAATAATACTTGACAGTAAGAGAACTGTAGTTTAGGAGGGGTGATTTTAACATAGATTTAGCAAAAAGCAGTTTTAGGCTGAGGAAGATATTTATGGATGTAAGGATTATAAAATACTGAATGACACCATTTTCTCTAGTGAATGTTTATAAAATAAACCATGATACATACATTAATGCTGGAGTAAGTATACTATTATTGATAATGCATTTTTGCTTGCAGGTGACTCAAAGTATGTTTAAGAAGAAATAACTGAATGAAATGCATAGACTACAGGGCTATTGATATGTGTGTGTGTGTATATATATATATATATATATATATATATATATATATATATATATATATTTTTTTTTTGTGTGGAGGGGGTTGTAAATGAAGAAAGCAACAGAAGTAGTACAGGTTTATCTAGGAAGACATCAGAAGTTAAATATTTTGCAGACTAATGAAGAAATTATTATAGCTCAAAGAATATTGCAAACGTATTTAAAATAATGGGGATGGTGGCTGCTTTTTTAAGAGCATGCTGAGGTTTTCTGAATAAGTAAAAGAGGAAAAAGTATTAAGAAATCAGAAGGAAAATGAAGGTGGTAGAAATGGTGGTTACCAAAAGGGCTGAATTCACTGAAAAAGAAGAAGAGATAAGTGAGTATCTAGAGGATAAAGAAAAGTATTTGTTAAGAATGAAGAAGTATGTGAAATAATATTCTTGAGCAGGATTTTGTAAGGAATTTTACAGGGAAATTAAAATGAGAGAAATATGAAATACTTAATGAAATAATAGAATTATATTGGTAAATGTGAGAGAAGTACTCAGATACCTATCAGTGGGAGAGGGGGGGGAGTCAGGATTTGAAAGAGATGGATAACTAGGAAGTATCATAAGAGAATGGATGGTAGACTAAAGGGAGTGGATGGGATACCAACAGAGGACTGCAAGGTTTGGGGAAGGTTAGCTAATTATGTAATTAAGAGAACAAAAACCAAGGATGCACCAACAGCTATGTAGAAACCCAAAAATGATCAGCAGACAAATCCAAAACGACAACAGCCAACAATATATTCCACTTTTTATTGACAGGAACAGAATAAAATAGTAAGCGCTTTGACAGGAACAGAATAAAATAGTAAGCGCTTTGACAGGAACAGATAATTTTTGGGTTTCTACATAGCTGTTGGTGCATCCTTGTTTTTTGTTCTCTTGTATACAGCTTTTTTTATCCAAGGCTGCTTCGCTCAGTGGTGAGTTTCTTTTATTGCTAATTATGTAATTAATTAATCTGAACATTTGTTAACTAGCTGGGCTACCAGAAATTACCTTTATCAGCCACAAGCCAGGCAAAAGCCTACAGGACAATAAAGAAATAAAACAATACAATTGTTTGTAAATGTCATCCCGTCAATCTACAGACTTGATTTAAGTTATTGTACAGTTCAGTGGAGACATTATAATTGGAAACTGGTAATTAAGCTGCACTTAGAAGACAGGTTTTCGGAAACTAAAGAATCTGAGAGTGGTTATTATACTTGTGTAGTTTTAATGCAATAATGGTGAAAAGGAACATACACGTGCACAAGAAATAAGCCTTTGTTGTATGAGAGAAGAATGTAAAACAGTATATATATATATATATAATTGTGTATATACATATAAGTGATATATTTTGTTTAGATAAAGTTTACAGATGAAGAGAGACACTGCAGCAGTAGATTTGTGATTGAGGTATTGAAATAAATGCAAGACTAATACTTACATTTCACCATGTGAGATAAATGAAGTTACTGTCAATGTTACTGCATATCAATGAATAGTTATGAATCTGTACAAAATTATTGGAGGTTGAAATTATGGTTATAAGCTCTGTGGGATGAATTCAAGTTTATTCTGCGAGTATTAATTGAATGTTACTAAAACAGAATTCAAAGAATTGTAAAGGTGAGGCTAACCATTAAAGACACAACTAAATTTAGGTGCACATACAGATTATTTAATATGTTTTAAGTTGTAAGGAGGTTTTATGGCAACTGTGTATGGAGACAAGGATTTATGAACAGAGAATAAAAGCTTAGCAGAACATAAATTTGAGCATAACTTCAACCAGAGAATAATTTTATTAGATTCAAAAATGTGGTTGGACGTATGCATGGATTTGTGCTCTTCAAAGTTGTGTTTTTATGTAAATGAGAGTTTGTAAGTGTCTGTTTGTTTGTTATAAATTAAAAACTGTTGGACATAAAGATAAGACTGACATATATGAGTATGTGCAAAATACATGGATTTCCTGGGGTGCAGTGGCATTATTGAAGGCAGTTATGTGGAATGCCATTCAGAAGAATACAAATTGCCAAACACACACACACACACACACATATATATATATATATATATATATATATATATATATATATATATACACATCTATATTATATACTGTGTGTGTGTGTGTGTGTGTGTATATATATATATATATATATATATATATATATATATATAAAATATGAAATTATAATACTAATAATATAATTACATATACTAACTCTGAGATTGCACTACAGTGGGGAAAGAGATATATTTCCCTATCCCCACTGTACCATGATTCGGTTAATGACTTTCGCAAAAGTGTACTTTCAGTTAAGTGCACTTTCGTGAAAGTGGATGTCTTCTTTCTAATCTTCAAAAAAAAGAGTTTTCATCGACTAGAAGTAGACCTATATATGTGTATGTATGTATATATATATATGTATATATATATATATATATATATATATATATATATATATATACGTGTACACACATATATATATATATATATATATATATATATATATATATATATATATATTCAGAGCAAGTAAATCAGTAGAACAGACAATGAGAGGTAAAAAGGAAAGGCAAATAAATAATTTAAGATATCAACAGCAGTGCAGAAAAGGAAGAACTTATAAAGCTCAAATTGCAATAAGGGTGGGCAACTTAAAAATCACCAGGTTTAAAAAGCAGATCAAGGAAATGGAGGCTCGGTGGAAAAATAACCAGCAGGGAGTCAATAACAGTGCTTGTAGTTTTTGCAGGCCTTGAGTCTTATCAGAAAAGACAAGGCCACAGATATACTCTGTGCACTTAAATATCACTTATGAAACAAATTAACCAATGGGGAAAAATGTGAAATACAAAACCTGGGTAACTTAAGTGTCTATCTACCACATAGAACAAAACACTAGGCCAAGCAGATTTCTTAAAATAGAACACAAAATGGAACAGGTAAAATAGAAATCAACTGAATCAGCTTAAGCAACTCACAAACAAAAAAAGAGATTATTTTCCTCACCAGCAAGGAGTCAACAACAGTGCTTGTAGTTTTTGTGGACCTTGAGTCTGATCAGAAAAGACAAGGTCACAGATATACTCTGTGGATTTACAGTGAGCATCGCTCAAGAAAGAAATTAACCAATGGAAAAAAGCATGTGAAATGTGTAGCCTGGGTAATTTAAGTGTCTGTGTGCCACATAGTTCAAAATACCAGGACAAGCAGATTTCTTAAAACAGAAAACAAAATGGATCAGGTAAAATAGAAAGCAGTTCTACCAGTTTAAGCTGCTCATAGACAAAAAAGAGATTACTTTCCTCACCAGCAGGGAGTCAACAACAGTGCTTGTAGCTTTTGCAAGCAAAGAATCTGATAAGAAAAGATATCAAAACAAAAATTACTGTGTAAGATTTTTTCACTTTGCCTTTTCTTTAGAACCTCAATAAGAAACCCCCAATTAGTCAGATCAAATGCTTTCTGAATGTCAAAGAAAACAATGCCCACAAATTTTACTTCCCTGTTATGTACCCATAGAAATTTCAGAAATATCTATTAATTGTCAATCACTTATCAATTTTTATGATCCCACATTGCTCTTATTATATGAGTTTCATTGGCAGTCTGTCCAGAAGTTTTGCAAGCATGTTTGTTAATATTTTACCATCTAAGTTCAAAATAGATATGGATCGATAACTTGCTGAGTTTGCCATTTCACATTTTCCTTTTTGACCAACTACTCTATAGTGTGATCCATTGATGGTAGTACTCTGCTATGCTTCTTTGTCTTATTGTATCAATTTGCTAATGTCTCCTGCAGTTTTTTATAGGCAGGTACCAAAAGCTGTATTATATTCAATAATGGCGTTGATGATATATGAGTAAAGGGGAAATACAACTTCTTTGGATCCAGTAGAGATGCCTTTGAAAATTAAATAAGCCAGACAGAAAGCTTCCTAAACTACTGTAGAGACATGATAGCCAAACAATAATGAATTATGAACAAGAGTGCCTAGATCCCTTATGACAGTATCTGATTGGAGGGGTGTGTCACATATATGGTGTGAAAAAATGTTTTGTTTACCAAACTAACTATACTACATTTTTCACATTTAATTTGAGACCATTGTCCTTTCATCAGTTATTAATGAGATCCAACCTGTGTTGGAGAAATTGTGAGGCAATGGAAAATTGAATAATAATACCCAATTTACATTTGAAGACAAACTTAGATAACCATAGGTCAGGAGTGTTTGCCTAAAGATCTAAGAAATAAATGTAAAATAGATGAGGACCCAACACTGACTCGTGTGTTACACCACTAGTAATGTTGTTTGCTTTCAGAAATGGCATCTGCAACTGTAACCACATAATGGCAATCCTATTAATATCACACTTTAACCAGTTATTAATATCTATTGCAATTTGTTTATCATGTAGTTTGGTATAATAATCCTTAAATGTTTATCGAATCTCAGCAGCTCCCTCCTGAATGTCTCCCTTCTCAACAACTCTTTCATCTATACACCATGCCATATAGCTGCCATTCTTCTTAACCATGAAAAGTCACTGCTACATAAACATTTTGCTTCTACCTTCATGACTATAAGCATATCTAATTAGCATGGTATAATATTAATTTCTCATTTAACTTTATCATTGTCACCTTTTTCTTTTGCTACATAACCCTACATTATCTGGTCTGACCTATCCCTGATTTAATTTTGAGTCTTACATCTTTCTTTACCTTACTTGACCATTAAATTTGCCCTCATTTGTACCTTTACATTATCGCATCGTAGGTTCCCCATTTCATCACAATGTGCTTTGCTCTTTTGCATATCCCTTTTAGTCATACCTTTTAACCTAAATTTCTTTAACTTCTGTTTCCCATTTGTACTGTGCCCCTTTTGATCTGATCTTTTACCACCCTTTTGCACAAGTATCTCCACCTGTAGTATAGAATGATCTGAGATATATTTCTTCTTAATATAAATGACTTTTACTACATTTAAGTCTGTGGCATGTATCAAGAGAAAGTTTACCTCATCCCTTTGCACATCTTTATTCCTAGAGAAGATGTAACCAATCCTGTCTTTATTCCATTGTCTCCATATGTCCACCCAATTCTTTATTTCCTTTACATCTTATTTGGTCTCTGAGACCTACTATGATATTCTTTCCCATATATAATCTATCCATCTGTGCACCTAATATGACATTAAAGTCCCCTTCTAACCAGCTGTTACTATCTAGACTCTACAATTTCTCTTCTCCCCATAAAAAAGACTGAAAAAATGGGTTTGTTTTCATTAAGCACATAATACTATCTATGTCACTACTAATATCCCCCATCTTTGCTTTCCACATCAACATCTCCCATTGTGCTTATACCAACCTGATCTGTGACAAAAAACTTGCATTTTTATGAATTAAAGTAGTCACTTCTTTCTACCACCTCCTGCTTTGTGGTGTGCAAATACCCTAGGAAGGACTTTGTACTATAGTTTATGCATGTCTCTTATTTTCAACTTCGTTTCCTGTAATATGACTATATACACTTGAGCCCTTTTCATTATTTGAAATATTTTTGGTTTAATGGGATAAGAGCATTCACTTATGTTTCACATTACTAGTCTGATCAATTTTTCCTGTTTCCCTTTTATAATTCAAACTATTTGCCATAACACCCTGCACAACTTGGTCCCCTGCAACAATGTCCCCCAATCTTATGTAGACCCTCCTTCCTGATCTGAGGCTCAAGCCCTTTTAGCCCTATCTACTAGGTGCCTATGCTCATTTGTAAGAGTGCCAACTGACTTGACAACACACCGGTTAGAGTTACCCAGTAGTCAGAGACTTAGGAAGACACATAGATAGTAATCTAGCCTTTGATCATCATGTGTCTACAGTTGTGAGGAAGTAATTTTATGTTGCACAACTTATAAACAAAGGCATGGCATCTAACTCCAAGGGAGTAATTTTTCCACTGTATTCAGCATTCATCAGACCTATCATTGAGTACAATGCCTCCTTTAGTATGTACCTAACAAGGCATATCCAACAATTAGAACATCCATAGAGGTTCCTCACTAAAAGAATACAGGCAGTAAGTAAAATGTCCTATGCAGACCACCTCGAGGCCCTTTCCCTGTAATCTGTCTCCTACAGGCTTTTGACAGGAGATCTATAACTGGCATGCAGGGCATTGTCAGACCCCAGTCTGATGGACCACCTGCATATCCACAAAACAAACAGCACTAGAATTACCCATTCTAATGACTTAAACCTTGCATGTGATATAAATAGGACCTGCTGGAGAAATAGGTATGTATCCCAGAGACTACCCCATCTATGGAACAGGCTCCCCATCCATGTGAAGCAGAGTTTCTCCCTAACCTAATTGAAGTACAACTTGGACAATTGGATGGGAAAACAGAAATTCATCCCTGGTTTGGCAGCTATGTCTCTAATGGACACAGGTAACCTGTAAATGGTTCATCTCCCAGGCCCATGCTTACACTTATCAAGGGTATCAGAACTCGTCAGAGATTTTGGATGCATGGCTAGGCTTAAAAAGGCCCTTGTGGTTGTTAGCCTAGTAAACACCTATGAACCTAGGGATCTAAGAGAGAAAAAGACACAAATAATATTGCTTGTTTAACACATTTGAATTCCTAACACACTTGCCCTGGTGTCTTCTCTCTAGTATTTCTACTATGTCGAAAAAACAGATGTTATTTTTAAATCAATTCCTTTTTCTTGGAGGGATACATTTGTAAGGAACAGTAACAACTAGCCAGACTAAAGACAATCATCATAAAAGATAGTGTGGAGAGAAATATTAGCTTAATTGAAATGTAACATTGATATCAAAATATAATATATCAGCCTTTCAGCCTACCACATATTTCCTTTACATTCATATAATGACCATAAAAATAAGCCTTATTTATCATACATGGAAATACGCAATTCACATAGACCATGAAAATAGTCATTAAAGTGAATGTATATTACCCTCTTGTATGATGGTGAAATTCTCTGAAATTCCTCCATAAAAACAGTTGCCTTTTCCATTCTTCCATGATTTAAGTCCATCCCATGATTCTCTGTAAATTGTTTTGGACAGTCATAGAAAGAAAGTATTCAAGGTGCACTTATGATCTAGCCTTCCAAGCTCTTTGGAGCTCCAACAATATTCAAGTTGTGAGTCAATATTTGAGTATCTTTCTTCCCCCACTCCAAAATTTGTATTTACTGGTCTTTCATACCTATTGTGCATTTACTGCTACTTCAGGGAATAATTTCCATTAAGTTGACCTCAGAGTACCTGAGTCTTTAACGTGGCTCCTTCCCATATCACTGGACTGTGACAGCTGTTTGTAAGTAGCCACCTTTTTGTTGGTTTGTCCGTACAAATGGATTCAGTGTTGTGTTGTTTGCCTTCAGACTCCTTAGTGTCTCCTTCTTACCTTGCCTTACCATGGCTTTCTCTATGCCAGCATACATACTTAGCTGTCCTTTTGCCCTTCACTGCCTCCAACTCCATCTCCTTGCAAAAGACTAAATCTGTAATCCGCACTTGTGCTCTACATCTGCTTTTTATTTACTGTAGTTTAGGTACTTCCAGGCTTCTGCTAGAAAATTGAAAAAAAATTATTCTGTTCCATGCAATTCTCACAAGGGTTGCTTGTTAACTGACTGTCACAGGAAAACCTTTGTCGTTGAGTTGTACTTTCAAAATTTCTGCTTCATTTCTCCTTCTGGCAGAATTCTTTCACAAATTCTGTTTACATCCCTTCCTCCAAATCTCTTTTGCTTTCCTATTTGCCTGAATTATCCATTCTTTAACCCTGTTTGTTTTGAATGTCAGTAGCACATGCCTCCCTGACCCCTGCGTATGCCTCCCTCTGACCCAATGTATCCTAGCAATAAATAGTTAAACATTTTAGGAGATGCAATGCTTCTGTCACTACTTTTGGTAGAAGGACCATGCTCTTTTTGACTCTTTTGGTGATAATGATAACATGGAAATTACACCTCCATGATCGATGGTCCAGATCATCTGCTTTGTCTTGTAACAACTGAGTATGATTTTCCACCCTCTTCAGCTCTGCCCTTAAGTGTCAGATGTCTCTTCTAGTTCAGATATCCCATGTTCAACTTCTTTAACTGCTTCCTGTGTGTTTACCTTTGTACTGTGGTTAAGTCTCCATACCCTGTACCATCAATGAGAGACACTCAAACATGATCACCATCTTTTTGTATGCTGGCTGTCTTGAATCACTGAAATACTGATCCCTCTGGTTTAACTCCCATTTTTTAACGTATTCCTTGTATGATAAAGAGGAAAAACATTAATGTTGATCACATGTTAACATTTTTCAAGTCAGTGGGGAGTGCATCAATAGAATTAAGCTGCCATTTTTGCTTGGGATACCCCCTCCCCCCGTGAGGACAGGTTATTAACTGCCACCTGATTATAGCAACTGATGGAATCCAAAAACGTACTTGGTTTGTTGATATTGTTTATCTTACTCCACAGCACACACCTCAACCTCTTAGCACAACAAAATGTGGACAAAGCTTAAAATAATGGGGGAACAAAGGCCCAGAGATAGGGACAGATTTAAAATATTGCTCATATAAACTTAGAAAGTTGCTATAATAACAGGATTTGTGTTGGTATGCATTTTTGGAAGGGTATGAAGTCTGAAACTCAAATGCATGTCATTATTTAGTGACTTCAATCCTCAATGATTTGCAGGAAAATCACAAATTTTATGAGGAACCGATAAATGATATGAGACAAAAATCTGAACATTCTGAGAAAATCTGGACAATTAAGTTGCATGCCACACAACCACTTAAAATGTTGCTCCACAAGTATCTCTACCATCATCATTTGAATTTCTAACATCTGTATACAATATTCACTATATTTAGTATAAATTGATAAATTGTGCTGGACATTTCTGAAAACTGAATACATTTGATGCCAATCCTGTGGCACAGATGGATAAAGCCCTCACTGTTCTGTAGATAGCTCATGTGCAACTAACAGCATGAGCACTGGAGTGATCAGGCAAGGAAGGAAGGGAGTGAGCAATAAATTGCAGTATTAAGAGCCTGGTGGGCTTCTCACTGCATGCGGTGTACACTCGCTCAGGAGGTTGCACATGTGAAGCATACATTGCACCTCATGAATACAAGCATAGTGGATCATGCAACACAAAGCTACATGCACCACTTGGTCAGGAGGTTATATATGTGGAGGCAGACATTGCACCTCACAAAGGCAGGCATAGAGGATCAATCAAGGCTGCAGTCAGGAGGTGGGGTTAGGGCATGATTCCAGACAGCCATATCATGTTACACCAATGTCCGTAATCTCCTTACTGGCCCTGGACATTGTTTTTGTAGATATATAAACAACAAAGACTATCAGTGAGTCCCAGCTCTACCTTCCAATAAAAATTTATTTCGTTGAACAGTTCTTTCTCTAGCGCCTCGGCCAACAGCCTTTACAGAGTAAAACAGTAAAACTCATAAAACACTTGCAATATATACAAAAAGCAGGTAGTTAATCAATTATATAATTAAACTATCAAATCACATATACTAGATATATTTAAAGTCATAGTCTTAAACAAGACATTGCCAGTTACATTCTCTGTTCATTCCATATGGATGTTGGGTCCCAAATTTCATAATCAGAATGCATTCCTTTTGTCTTAACATATTTTTTTTGCCTATCAACATCATTATAATATAATGGAACATGTTCCAAAACAGACACTTTTATATTCTCAATATTTCCATGATGTACAGAATTAAAATGTTCAGCAATAGGACTAGTAGTTTTATTATTTTTAACATCTCTAATATGTTCTTTTATCCTATCTGCCAGCATTCTTTTTGTTTCTCCAATATAATATTTATTACAATCACAAAATATAACATAAACAACACCTTTGCTCATACATGTATATTTAGCTTTTGTAACAAAAGTTTTACCATTTATTTTATTCACTTCATTTATAACATGTTTGCATATGGCACACTTTCCACAAGGGAATGTTCCCAAATTCTGCACAACATTTAATCCATTAATACAGGGCTTTTTATAAATACTGTGTATCAAAAAGTCCTGTATACTTTTCCCCTTTCTATATGATGTCATTAACTTTATATTTTTAATGATGCTACATCTTTTTTAATAAAGTTCCAATATTCCATAATCATTTTATTACCAATTATAGAGAAGTTGGTGTACTTTGTAACAAAAAACATTCTCTCCTGGTCAGTCACATATTTATTACTACCTTCATAGTTATTTTGTCTACTAGTGCCTTTACTTTGTTTAAAGGCTCTATATAAACTATTTTCTACATTATCTGGGTTATACCCTCTAATTTTAAATATCTCGGCCACTTTGTAGGCCTCCCTATAAGCCATATCAATATCAGAATTAAGTCTTTTTATTCTCAAAAATTCCCCATAGGGGATAGCTGACAATGTATGGGGGGGATGGCAACTATCTCCCCACATTTTCCAGCTTATTTCATCAAATTTTCTATGAATGCTGGTGTATATGGGGAAGCCATTATTGCCCTTAAGCGAGATATCCAAAAAATTGACCTGATTTCCCTGCTGTATATCACTAAATTTTATGCCAAATCTATTGTTATTTAATTCATCAATGAAATTATCTGATGTATCCCGGTCACCATGACAGATGAAAATTAAGTCATCAATAAATCTAAAATACCTTAGAACATTATTTTGAAAAAAAAGGCAACCTATAAAGATGTTCATTTTCAAATAGCCCCATAAACAGGTTAGCATAGGCTGGCGCAAACGCTGCCCCCATAGCAGTACCTGTAACTTGTCTATAAACAGTGCCATTAAATTCAAAAAAATTATTTTTTAAACAGAATTCCACCAATTCCAGTATATAATATGTTTTCGGGCTATCATTCAAGAAGAATTTTATGGCTTCCAGGCCCAAAGTATGTGAAATGTTGGTGTAGAGACTCTCTACATCCACCGTAATAAAATACATGTTTTCTCCCCAATGTATATCTTTTACTTTCCCTAGAAAATCATATGAGTCCTGTATATAGGAAGGTAATAACAGAACTTTCTTTATCAGTATTTCATGTAACATGATGCAAAGATTATAAGTAAAGTATCCAAAAGCTGACACAATAGGCCGACCAGGTGGTCGGTTCAGATCTTTGTGAATTTTAGGTAGGCAAAAGAATTTTGCAATTTTTCTGTTCTTCACATTTATTTTTCTATTTATATCCATTTGACTCAAATAGTGTAATCTCACACCTTTCTGTAATAATATTTCAAAATCCTTTTCTGCCTTACGTAGCTGACTAATGTTAGTTTTACAATATACATTGTTGTTATCTAGATGTTGCATGCACATACCATAATAATCATGAGAATTTAGTATAACAAGTTTTCCCCCCTTATCTGCTTGTTTAAAAACTATATTACAGTTTTTACTCAGTTGTTGCAATTTTTCCCATTCCAATTTTGTCAAATTATAAGTATGCTTTTTATTCATAAAGTCCTCTATTTCCTTTTCCAGCATTGTATTCAGTAGTGATTCAAATCGCACTATATTAGAATTTCTACATGGAGGTACAAAATAGTTGTTATCTTTAAGCATATGTGTACTTAATAAATCATAGGCATTATTTTCCTCTTCACTACCCGATACACATGAATAAAAGCTTTCTTCACTTTCCATATCACTATCTAGTGAAAATAAAGCATCACAGTTAACATCTGACTCAGTCATTTTATTAAATCTAAAGAAATGTTCCTTTAAATGCATTTTTCGGCATAATTGAAACAATTCAGTTTTAACCTCATACTTTTTGGGTAAACATGTGGGTACAAATTTTAAACCCTTCTCTAAAACAGAAAGTTCTATCTTGTCTAGTTTGTAACTCGACAAGTTAACAACATAATTACTATGCAAATTATGTCCATCTACCTTTCTTATGTTGTCCATCGCCCGAGTCTCTCTGGCGTTCTGTATTATTCCAACCCCTTTTCCTGGTATTGGTATGATATCCATTCGATTCTGAATAGGTTTTGTGGAGTATTTCTGGATTTGCTGCAACTGGTAGTCTAGGAAAGATTTCTCTGTCATCTTCTTCCCACGAAGACGCTCCACTCTCGCCAGACAGGAAGTTCTTACTGGCATATTTTTCTGAGGCCGGATTTCCTTTTTGAAAAGAAACACTCTTTCTCCTATTTCTTTGAAAACTAGGAAACACGAACGCCCTCTTGTGGTCATAATCTCTAATGTCTCTTGTTAATTTAGATTTTTTTCTTTCTACTAGATCTTTTTCATAACTGTTTAATTTGGTATTAATACCTGAAAGAAAATTCTCCAATGTAGAATTCGATGTCATATTCACCAGCTGTTCACAAACTTGTTTAGTTTCCACTACAAGTTTGTCTTTTTTCATGTTGTCTCTTTCAATTAAAATTGACACCCATTCTAAACTACACCGATGTGCAGCTGCTATCCATCGTTCATGAAATTTAACTTCTACTTCATTGGTAAGGTCAAATGGTGTTGATGGATTCTTAATAGACCTTAACCCTCTAGGTGTTATATATTCTCACTGCATGTGGTGTACACTCGCTCAGGAGGTTGCACATGTGAAGCATACATTGCACCTCATGAATACAAGCATAGTGGATCATGCAACACAAAGCTACATGCACCACTTGGTCAGGAGGTTATATCTGTGGAGGCAGACATTGCACCTCACAAAGGCAGGCATAGAGAATCAATCAAGGCTGCAGTCAGGAGGTGGGGTTAGGGCATGATTCCAGACAGCCATATCATGTTACACCAATGTCCGTAATCTCCTTACTGGCCCTGGACATTGTTTTTGTAGAGCCTGGGAAGGCTACAGCAGGTCTGTCAGATGTGGTGAATGAGGAGAGGAGCTGGTACACGCAGATGGCCAGTTGTGGGGATTGAAAAAATGGAATAAATTCCTGGACTATACTTGGTATTATAATAGGAGTTACACTTACAAATCCATATGCAGCTCCATAGAGAGCTTAGGGAGTCTTCCAACTGCATAGGCTAATGAGGAATCTCAGAGACTTGTGCCCAGTTCATAAACTGGGAATCAGCCTTGCTACACCAAAACAGTTTGAAACTCTACACAGGTGCAGAATGCCAATATCAAACTTCAAACCATTAGACATCCCCATATAATATTATATACAATGTCTCAAAATAAATTGTGCAGGCTGTTCAGCAGTTTTACAAAACTGTATGTGTAAGGTCCATATTCTGACCATTGTGTCACACGAGCAGTTCCACCTCTCTGTTGGAACTGTGACTGCAACATTTGTTCTGTGCAGTAGGTAATGTCCACAGTACCAGTTCTAGCATGCATCTGCAAATGTACAAAGATCCATCCAATATAAACTTGGACTGGAGAGGATTATGTGCTTGCAAATTAATTTATTTTATGAGCCATCCCTTTCCTACCCTGAGGGTGATTCCAAATACTTTTTTTAAAGCTAATCATTCAAATGGTTCAGCTACACATTTTATGCAGGACAGTCCATATTTTGGTACTTGGGTCATGCAAAAAATAGGTGAAAAATGGCAAATGTTCTAGCATTTTAAGAAAAAAATATATCTGACTTTTCTATTCATAGTTGCCTAAAAATAATTATTTTGTATCTGTAATATTATATGAAACAACAGTAACAACTCAAATTCTAGGCATGAGCTTTTATTCTGGCAAAAAGTGAAGTCCATTGGGGTTGTGCATGTGGTTTGTCACACAAAATCCTAACATTTCCCCCCAAAAATCTCACTTTGTAGACTTGAAAAGGTAGCAACCCTAGCCCCACAACATGCTCCCCCCTGTGTTGTCAGGTATTATAGTGAATGCAAAACAGAGCATCAGCTGTCATGCATGCATTATCATACATGATGTACAGGTTTTTATTTAGAGACAGACAGTATCTAGGAACTTACTACTCAGTTGGTTCAGCAATGTTTGTAAGAGGCAAGGAATATATTGTGTGATTTGTTAGCGCAGCACGTTCTCAGTCTCATTACCTTTTCCTGGTGTAGTGTGTAGCCCCTTGAACTGCAACTTCATCACAGCATTTGATTTAGGTAATGCACATGCTTAAGTGATAAGATACCAAATGCAGAGGAGGGTTTACTTCTGGAGTAGTATTGTTGGATTGTGGAGACCTATTGCATGCATCACTACTCAAACGTTTATGCACTGTAGTCCATATTGTATCACTTAGTCAATTTTAAAATACATCACACAGGGAACATCTCTGTGAAGTCACATAAGAGAATTATTAATTTGCACAGGTGAGCCAGACATCCACAGTGTTACAGTATCTCAGAAACAAACTGGTGCATTTGCTTTTACTAAATGTCTTTTTCAAAGTATATTATATGATGTTACAAAATAAATTGTGTAGACTGCAGAGCAGTCTTGTGAAACTGCATTCATATGATCCATATACTTAGACTTTTCAGTTGTTGCTATGCAACTTTTATGAGAAATATTTGACTAAGATGCTTCTGATGAAATAATTACAAAGTGCCTTCATGTAATTCATTTTCATGCTCATTTAATATTTGCATAGTTCCTCTACATATTTCGTAGCTGGTCGTATAAGTTCAAAGCTGACCTTGAGTAAAGCTCAACAAATACTGAAAATAATTAAGTCCATAAAACAATGCATTTAACTACAGTTTGTCACAATTTAGTTATTAGAGATTTATAAATCTAAGACATAATGTGAATACATTTTACCACATCCAAATAATGTTTGTTTATCACTGTTTATTGTAATTTCATTCTAGTAAGGCTTTCCAATTAAATTAGCTTGATTTCTTTACAAGATCCATCTTAAGTCTGTATCAAACCTGATGCCAGACAGTTGCCGCATAGGTTTATTTTGGTATACCTGAGTTGCCATAACAACAGTTGTTCTTCTTGACTGATTTATTAAAATGTCATTATTTATACATAACTTTCAAAAAGCTCAAGCTGCAGAGTGTTCAGATTATTAATACCTGTTTCCATGATTTTAATATTTTGCTCAATATTCTTTAGAAGGCAGCTTTTTATGAATCATATCACTAGAGAGCACATAGAACAGGAAACAGATAATGTAGCAGAGGATACATTTTAGGACTGAAAGCTTAGTCACACCTTTTGCTAACTCTTTTTTTTGTATAACTATTGAAATCAAAGAATGATCTACAGTTAAAGCTCTTTCACTAGGATCCTTATTTTAAGAAATTTAGGATTTTGAAATGGTCAGATCAACTGATGTTGAATAACCACATTATGCGAAAACAGAAAAGGCAGGCTGTATTCATATCATGCATAAAGCGTGGCTTCATCATTATATAAAATAAATCACATACAAACTATGGAAGCAGAGAAGAGAGATGCATGAACAACTGAAAAAAAGATTTCATAATGAAGTAAGCAAATATAGTATGTAAATTAAAGGAACATAATTAAAATGTGAGTATGCCAAAATCACATATAAGCAGAATAAAGGATTTTCTTGGAAAATAATATACAGTATTACCTCATCTGCAAATCATCATGTACTAAGATGCACTAAACAAATCTTTAACAAAATCATCATAAATAATCATTGGGCATCAGTGGCAATGATGTCATTTGTTTGGGTGAGCAGTAACTAAGGAGAGAAGATGTAATTATACTCTATAGTTAACAATTAAAATATTACTGCAGGCTTACAGTAACTATTACTACATTTTACAGAAGGTACAACTGCAGCTTGTTTATCTGCAATAAAATCTGACTTCAATTACAGTTGCTGAAAATGTCCAGGATACTTTTTATGGGAAGGCACAAAGGTGCCAGCACCTCCAAATCAGGGTCCCCCCTCCCACCTTAGATTAAATTAATCATATCAGAATGTGTTGAATCTTGGAGGGACACATTCCCTACTGCAGCTGTACCCTGTGTAAAATGGTAATCAGTGAATATGTCAATGTAAATACCATACACTAAGGTCAGTTTCAATTTGTCTACTTGCTTTACTCTTTATAAATATATTTCTAACAGTCTAATAAAATTCAGGACATGCTGTAAATATTGTAATAAGTATAGTAAGGGGTATAATGTAAGTCAATATTATCAAAAAAAAATTCTGAATTAGAGTCATATTATAGATTTTTACTGAGACTTAAGGTATCTTTACAGGTCACTATATTATAATTCATTAGAGCTGATTTGTTAAAAAATGGTTTGCCATCATTCAGTAAGTTTATTTTATTTCATATAAATTCAGCTTAAAACATGAGGTTTATATTGTTTAGAATGAGGAAGGGAATGTTAAAGCCCCTTGTCATTCTACGGGAGGCATTTTGAAGGCTTTATCATTACAAACAATCATAAAAATTTTACAAAGTTGAATTCTGCCCATGTGTCCTCTGTACAAAGACACTTCTTACCTGGAAACTTAAAAATTGTTTGCAAACTGAAGTCATGTGCAGAACCCTAAAATAATTTAAAATGGATGAAGACTGTTGTATCCCAATATTTTTTTTTTTTACAATTATCTAACAGATAATAAATAAACAGAATTTTGTGCTACAGTATATTCTAACATATTGTCGGGACCAAAAGTCTGGTATGGCAACATATGATAGTCAGATCTGTTCATTGGTAGAAGTGATTCCACCTATTTGCTTTTTAAGCTCTGTATTTAATTTAGCTAAACTAAAAGTCAAAGTCACCACCAAACTACTATAAACATTAAATGGATCTGAGTAACAGGAAAAGTATCAAGTTATGAGATGCAGTTTAGAATCACTTTATTCAAATGTTCCATAGTAGAAGTATAGTGTTAAATATTTTTAATTCATTTTGAGAATATGTACAGTTATTATCTTATGTCTTCACAGCTTCAAAAAATCTTATGATATAATATTGCTTATAAATGTATTTGACTGGGTTAATAGTGTATACTTTGTATGATTTAGAATGTTTTCTATGTGATAAAACTGCTCTCTGAGCCAAGATCTTGGTTGAAAAGGGTCAATGGATCAGCCAATTTACCTGGTCAACAAATATCAAATGCATAAATTAAAAATAAATATGGCATGTGGGATCAACAACTGTTCAAATCAAATGCTGCGTTAGCCTATCACCAGACTTTTTTATTGGGCAATTGCTAATTTTGTTGCCTTTGATTCATCTCTAAACATCTATACTGAATAACAGGATTTATGGTGTTATTACTTTGACTGCGTACTTACAACATGGGCTGGGAATAAGCAATATGTATAATATTATATTGCATGATATTAAGATCATATTAAACATGTGACTTCTGATATGCTTGTACACTGATCAGCAGGTTAGAGCTCTCACAGTGTAAAAACACAAACGTTGGAAAACAGCCAGCAAAAAAAAAAAAAAAAAAAAATCATTAATTTGGGTAATGTTCAGTCACTGGTTACTTATTATACTACCCAGATTTCTACAAAGAAAAAATCAGGATAACATTAACTAAAATAAATGAAATGCATTCAGAGGTGGTTAAAATAAGTGAGACACTAGAGAAAGGCATACTGTCAAATGACAAAAAGTGGTAAAGAATAGAATATGCTTTAAGTAGCTATTCAGATGAGTTGATAAACCTTCAGAAATTAGAGAATGAAATAAAGGAAAAAATTGCTGACAGGAGTTTTTTCTCAAGAACCATTTCAAAAATAGAAGAGCTAGAAGGGAGATTGTGTATAGAAAACATTCAATTTTCTGCTGTAGCAGGAAAAAATTGAAGGAACAGATTGTATCAGTTTTGTGAAAATACAGATAAGAAACTGGACTGGTATTCCACAATAGGATTTATTAACTGAAAGAGCAAACCCTGCGTATTATCCAAATATGGACATGAGGAAGAAGTCAAGACCCAGAGTAGTTAAGGTGCAATTATAACAGCAAAAGGAGCAGGTTCTTGCAAAACTGTAGCAGAAGGGTAAAGTATCATCGTTATGGAGTGAAAGAGAGGGAATGGAAGATGATTATTCACACTACACTAGGCAAAAGAGAAGGACATTTATCATTTGCAATCAGATGTTTAGAGGCAGACATGAAATTCAAGTTGCTATATCCAGAGGTTTTTTTTTTTTTTTTTTTTTTCTAAAAGAGCAAAGACATGTTTTGGATACAGAATGAGAAATGTAGGAAATAAAAAAAATGTATCCAGGAAAAAAATGAGTCAGCAAGTTGAAGAGGATTTTGATCTCATTGCTCTGACAATAAAAGAGCCAATAGACAGAACTTCCTGGAAAACTTTTTCCAATGCTCAAAAGAAAAATTATTCTTTGAGAGAGAGAAAAGCATAGTCAGACTAAAAAAACAGCATTACTATGCACCTTAACCAGAGACAGTTGTTGGGTGGTCTAGCTGTGAAAGGCCAGCCAGAATGTAAAAGTAGGGAATAAATGTTTGGAGAATAAGACAGTGCTTTTGCAAGAAGTGGATGGACAAAGAATGACTGGAATTTTATGGATTGTTCTAAACCGGTGGGAGGAATCTAAAGTATAATTCCCACGTTACCATTAATGTTAAGAAGGATAATTAAAGAAATGAAAATGCAATTGTAAGTTTTTTTAAGTAACGTGTATAATAAATTTATTGAAGTCAAGTGCATGTTGCACAGTAAAGTAGCTCTGTACTGTATGCAGATATGCTTTAAATGTAAGGTGAGGGAATTCTGTCAGTGACTGTTGCTAACGCCAGTGATGTTAAAGTAGGAAAGTACTTTTTCCATCTCTGATATGTTTGGGGTTTATACTGTAACAAGATACAAATTAGATATAAGCAGTATAATGTTGTGATCTTGATCTACAAGATCAATGAGGTAAAACTGAACTATGATGGTTATTCTAGTGTTATATATACAGGTGGAAATATACACTAATATTATGCAAAATCATAATTTTGCAGTATTTGAATTGCGCTGTCATGGAATTGCAAAACCATTAGATGTTTATTTCTTATTTATCAGCAGCAATTTGCAGTTGCAGATGGACTATCTGCAGACACAAGCCATTAATCAGGAAATGAATGAACCGGGAAATCTTAGGCATCTGCCTGGGGAGCACTAAAATTAGTACTTAAAAGAGCAGTAGCAAGCAGTTCGGTGAAATTAAATGAAATCTGAGACATCAAAGGGAATACAAGCTGATGCATTCCTAGTAGCATCAGTGGACCAGTATAAATCACATCAATGCAAAGTTTATTCAGGTAATATTTTCTTAAGACTAAAAAACATTTAACATAGAGTATACAAGCTGTTTTTCACATCTGGAAGGGAGGTTGAGATGGGGCAAAAATGGATGGTGTGGGTGCAGTTACAAACACATGTCTAACATGTATTTTTGGCATGGTTAAATCCAGTTACAGAAGGGAAGGCATGTGGATGTAACCATCTATTGAGGGCTAACTTCCCTTTTTTTGGAAATAGTATATAGTTGGATGCATTTGTTGTGAGTTAAATGGGTTGGGACTTCAAATGAAATTTTGTGGGGGGATATTTAAATGAAAAAATCTTGGAAAATGTGACATGGGTCCAAATAGAGACAATTGTATATAAGACCATTCTATCCAAAATTATTGTGCACAATTTATTTATTTATTTATTTATTTATTTATTTATTTATTTATTTTACATTTGTTGACCGGGCTAGTCTAACTGGATATATGTCCATTTTCAGTAGAGGCCCAGGGAGAAAAGCTCCACATAAAAAAAACAAGAACAAACAAAATATTACAACTTCAGTTATTGTTCACTTGTCAGACACAATAGGTGTTACATGGTAAATTAGCATTTATAATAGAAAAACAGCAAAAGGAATATATAACCCCCTCCCCTTTTTTTTGTATAGTTGATCAACAAATAGTAGAAGAAAGAGTATTCAGAAGGATGTATGAGATTCGCAAGAGAAAATTGTAAATAAGTCACAGGAAAATAGAATAGATATATACAAGACTGGAGAATTAGTTGAGGGCAGTGACTGAGCTATAAGGTAGAAAAATAACAATACAGTCTTTCAAGGGTATAAAAAGTCTAACTAAGATGGTAGTGGTCTTGAAGTGGCTATAGAGTGAGTATCAAATTGGTGCTATAATCTAGAATGGCAGGAAGAGAGATCTTAGTCAGGGTTAGTACAAGGACATAGCCAGTGGGTTGTAAGGTATAATATGAGTTTCTTTTTGGATAGTGCAGTTGAAGAAAGAGATGTTTGTTCTACAGGTAGAAGGTTCCATCTTTTTCCCACAGTGTTAGAAAAAAGGGAATCTCCTGCTTTATTGTTAGGCTTTTGTCTAGATACCAGTAGTTTATTTGCTGAGCGTAGGTTTGTGAGATTTTTATATGGGCTGATTAGACTTGTGAGAATTGGTGTATTAAATGGATAATGAAGGGTTTTATGGGCAATAATCAGTTGGTGGAATATAATTTGATTAGGCAGTTCCAGCCAACCCAGTTGCTTCAGATTTTGGCAGTGGTGGGTTCTGAATGGGGAGCTAGCAGCAAATCTGGCAATGGTATTGTAGGAGATTGCCAGTTTGTTGAGGTTGCTTTTAGATAGATTTGTGTATATAGGAGAGGCATAGAAGAGGGTGGAGATAAGGTGGGTATGAGCAATAGTATTTCTAGCTATGGGAGTAAAGAAGGATTTAATTCTATAGAGGGAGCCTAGTTTTCGGTTAACTGATTTTATTGTAGTATTGATATGAGTATCATAGTTCAGGTTGTGGTCTATTGTTACACCTAAGAGTTTGGTGGTCGTGTCTTGAGATATGATTGTGCCATTATTAGATATAATAATGAGGTCGATTGGGGTGGACTTTTG
The DNA here is from genome assembly GCF_019279795.1 of Protopterus annectens. Lineage (NCBI taxonomy): Eukaryota > Metazoa > Chordata > Ceratodontiformes > Protopteridae > Protopterus > Protopterus annectens. Next base: position 216,613,585 of record NC_056751.1, read on the forward strand.
TGTAGGAGTAAAGATCAATAGTTTAGTCTTTCTGGAGTTAAGAAGACATTGCTGTAAAAAACATTTTTCTACTACTTCAAAGACATTTTGGGTGAGGGACTGCAGTTCAGATGGATCTGTAGCTGAGCATATTAATGTGGAGTCATCTGCATGTTGTATGCAGGGGTGGCTCGTGGCATCGGACTGCCGTACTGCAGCCCCCTCAGCAAAAAAAAAAAAGAAAAAGTACCTTGTGTTTTGTTGTGTAGAAGCAGTGACAGTATTTTTTTTTTTTGTTTACTTTGTCTCCGAGTCCGCGACTCGGCAAGTACGGGCATGCGCACTTTAACCGCCTTGGGTTGCGGCGGTTTTAAATAAAGACTTTTTTTTTTTGTTTTTGTTGCAGCCCGGTGAACTAATTAAGGCATCAGTGTGATGCCCAGCAGTCTATGCGGTTCCAAACCGCATAGAATTGGAAGGGGTTCAGACTGCGACGTCCGCAGGCACGTACATGATGTGCTTGGGCTAAATGCTGCTGATTGGTTGTTGCTCTCTTCCCGGGCTTTATGTGCTGGGAAAAGAGCGAGAATCAAGCAGTTTCAGTTGTGATTCGTGATCGTGACTGAGTCAGAAGGTCAAACTCAAAAAGTATAAGGAGGATTTACCTATTTTTATATATATATTTTTTTTTGGGCGGCCTAAACTATATTAATTTTTGACAGCTGTGTGCTGAGTGATTGCTGAAGAAGAAAAGTGAAGAAAGAAAGTAGAAAAATAAGTTATTAGAAGAAGGAAGAAGAAGAAGAGGAACAGAGTACAGTACAGAGAGTTTTCTTCTTGGTGGTATGTTTATACATTTTATTTTTTATTGTCCCAGATTTGATTTCTCAGTTTGCTGGATAGCCTTATCTGGATTATCAAATTCATCATTTTGCCATTCTAGTACCTTTTTTTAACATCATAGGAAAGGACAGCTTTAATTTAATTTTTCTTTCTTTATATATACTCCCTCTTTGCTTCAATTATTTGCATTCAGTGCTCTAAATTCATTGAAATACTCAAGCTCTACAAATACTGGATATTTAACCACCCATCACCAGCCACTGCTGTGGTTGCCATATAATCTCCACAGTACTTGCTTTTTTCTCTTAACATATTGTAAACACCACCAAAACTAGCCTTTTTCATGTTTTTTAACATTTTTAATTCAGTGGAACTCCTGAACACACTCTGCATGCACCCTCTCACCATAATTTTGTACTTTAATGTCTGTAACACCTACTGAAAGTAATGTTTAAATTGGTTGACCATACTTTATTTTGAAACTCTACCAGAAAAATCTTAGCATTCAGTAAAACATAATATTCCAAGTAGTTCTTAATAGAATTGATATGAGGTATAGCTGAGAAGATACATTCCTGTGTGGAAGTTATGTATTTATGCATTCATTTGAATGGAGTAAAACTTCTGAAGTGTACAGTTTTTGCCATTCAGACAGCTGTAATCAGAGGTGTAGCTAAGGTGGGATAAAGGGGGAGCCACTCCAGACACAAAATCTTAGAGGGCACGATCAGCAGATCCTAATCAGTCTTCAGTGCATTACCGGGATCAAATACTGATACAGCATTTGCAGTCCTAATTGAAAGATATCTTTTTTTTTTTTGGTTGAGATAGTTAAGGGTTGCCAGATAAGAGGATGGTACCAGGCACAAGACTAGCTGGCTGCACCTCTTGATGTAATTGTTGATTGGTGGTCAACATACCTCTCAAGTGCTTAGATTTAGGCATAGTGCTATGATTTTGGCCCTCATATTGAGGCTTGCTCTTGCTAGATTCACTGATTTTCTTCTACAGTTAGACCTGATTATGAGGATATACCCTATTAAATAAATAAATCTAGCCTATACACAGATTCCCCATCACTTTCTATATAGGATCCTGTACAGGAAGAACTTGTATTGTGAAAACTAAGAAAGTACTACTCTTTCTGATAGCCTATAATAATTCTTAAAGGTCAGTGCTATGATTTTTAATGCAAAGAGATTCAGATGTATGATGGTCAGATCGTGTGTGTTGAGCTGTACACACATTTGCAGACTGTCTCTGATTTTGCATCATATTTTTATACGTTCCTCATAACATTTGTGTAGGGGATAGGTATTTCAGGTGTGTATGTATTTATTTAGAGCATTATCGGGTGGATGGAGCTGTGTGTGTGTGTAAAATGCCCCAGTTACTATATACTGGTGGCTAGAGAACAAATGGTGTTGGGTAGAGATACTCAGGCTTGAACCCTGTACCTTGTATGCAGGTGTTAAGGACCTGAATTCCCTATCCACCACCATTTGTAAAATAAAATTGCAGATTTTTGCCTCATATTTGATCTGATCTGTTCCTCATAATATCTGTGGTTTCTAAATACTACAATGCTTGATATTTGATGGTGCAGTGGTAGTATTGCTGCTTTATGGCTGCAGGTTCTTGGGTTTGATTCTTGGCTGGGGTGCCTTCTGTGTGGGGTCTGCATCTTCTCCCTGTGTTTGTGTGGGTTTGCTTTTGTGTTCTCCCATGTTATAAAGACATGTCTGCATTATTTCTTCCTGGGCCTCTGCTGAAAATTGTTTTTTTGTTCCAAGTCAGATTGTCCTGATTAACAAATGTTAAATAAAATTGACAGGCATTTGAATTTCAGACTTCATATTCTTCAGAAAATACATAGTAACACGACCTTTTATTCTAGCAATTTTCTAAGTTTATAAGATGAATATTTGAAATTTGTCTTTATTTTTGGGACTGTATTACCCCCTTATTGGCTTTGTCCAGGTTTTTTGTGCTAATGTTGACAACTATGGCAAGAACTGAATTCACTGAATATGTCTGAGGGCTGTATTCCCTCATTACTGGGTTTGTCCAGGTGTTTTGTGCTAAGAGGTTGACAGCTATGGTGAGAACTGAATTCATTAAATGATAGCCATTTAAGTTTCAGTCTTCCTCTCTTTCACAAAGCAGCTGATATGGCGTAGTGGTATGTTGCGCTGACTGTTTTGCACAGGGACCTTGGCAGTAAAATGTATGGTGGTAACACAGCATTTTTTTTTCACAAAGCAGCTGATTTGGTGTAGTGGTATGTTGCTCTGACTCTTTTGCACATGGACCTTGGCAGTAAAATGTATGGTGGTAACACAGCATTTTCTACAACTTTCCAAGATTATACAAGCAATGTTTAATGTGTCCCTGGTTTTTGAGCTCCCCCCCCAATAAATTTGGCTTTTTCCAGATTTCTTGTGCTGCGAAGTTGAGATGCAGTTGAGTATTGAGTAGATTTTACAAGGAGCTGAGAGCTGCAGGGGAAGAGAAGTTTAGTGCTGCTTAGCTGCTTATGGAAAGTCAGCTTGCAATGTTAATAGCACAACAGGTTGTGTATTTGCTTCTGATGCAGAAGGTTGTTGGTTCTACTCCCACAAGGGGTGAATGCTGCTGTACTGAAAAAGTTAAGATACTAACTATCAGCCTGTTATCTGTTTACCATCCATTTCCTATTGCAATATTACTAGCTTATCATTTTTAATGTAATATAGGCAATTTATTCCTCAGGGGCATCAGACACTTTATTTTTCGATGAAACCATGAAATATAAAGGTTTTTGCTAGCAGCAACCACTTCATTAGTTACAGATTTATTTAATGTGGAATTATTTAGATGACGTTTTACTTCAGAGATTGTGCATATTTGCTGATAATGGTGGACTGTAGAATTGTGCATATTTACTGATAATGGTGGACTGTAGAAGTTTGAGTAGACTTTTATGATGGAAATGTTCTGAACTGGGCAGTTTTGTCATTATTGGTGCATGCATTTTGTTTCATTGTTTACTGGAAAAATGTTCAAAACAATATATCAAAGAGCACATGAATGTTTCATATGCAAGGGGCCTATGATTTGAAAACAGCCCAGAATTAATCTTTATCTGCCACTGGTAAAATGTATTTTCTTTGAATGTGGGTTTCAATGCTGTTTCAATGAATGTGAGTTTCAAGGGCAGAGAAGTTTTAATGCTATGTTTGTTTAGCAGATGTCTTAGTGTTTGTGCTGTAAAATGCAAAATAAAACTTTCAAATGAAGTCCAAATCATCATAGAAGTAAATAAGTATGCACATTAGTGTTTATGGTAAATGGAGTGAAATAGCCAAGTAATGGTTTATTGGAATGGCTCCAGGAGGAGGATCCATTCGACCATGATTTTGTGAGGGGGGAAGGGTGACAAACTTAGACAGCCCCAGCTGAACTATACCTCCCAACTGTCCAGATTTTCAAAGAATGAGTAGATTTTGCTTCTTATTTTTGGTTTGTTCCTCATAAAGTTTGTGGCAAATCATTTAGGAATTAAGTCACTAAATAATGACACACTGAGTTTCAGACTTCATAACCAATGCATGCTAAAGTAAGACTTGTTGTTCTATCAACTGTCTCAGTTTATACAAGAGCAATTTTTAGTACTGTTTATATGTTCCCCCAATATGTTTGGCCTTGTCCAGATTTATTGCATTAACAGGTTGAGAGGTACATGCAAATAAATTGCTTTATAGAATTAGGCATATCCAAATCTGATTTTTGGCTCAAAATGTTGCTCTTCCCCTAATAATCCCACTGCAAAATAGCAATTTTGGAAGAAAACATGGAGGGTTTACAATTAAGAAATAACTGTAATCATAGTTATAGATTACTTTTATTTCAGAAATGCATGTAGATTATTTTATTTTGTCAGCTGCTCAAGTTAGCAGTACTAATATTAAAGTGTCCCTTCTTTGACAGGTTCCCAGCTGTATTGTGTGGCTATTTTATATTTTTACATCACATTTTTGGTCCATTTTTCATAAAATTGTGTTTTTTGGCAAATTAGTGACAAATCATTAAAGACTGAAGTTAGAAAATAATGACAGACATTTGAGTTTCAGATTTCATACCATTCAGAAAATTCATACTAATGCAAGACCTATTCTATTATCTTTCTAAGTTTATAACAGCAATATTTTTAAAAATTTTCCTTGTTTTTGGGCCTTTGTCCCACTTCTTTGTATGGCTTTGCCCAGATTTCTTGCTCTGAGGTTGAGAGGTATGACAAATGTGTCAGGGTTATCAGTCAGCCAGAGACATTTCAAATTGTGACATACTTGTTGCACCCCACTCCCCCATGTAGTGACTCTGGATGTGTCGAAGCAAGGCAAGGAGTAGTTATGCAGTGTAAATGTGCAGGGTATCCCCCCATCCAAGGTAGACACAAGTACTAGAGTGGCTTTTCATCTGTCCTTGATTTTTGCAGAATGGTCTGGTTTCTGTCATATTTTTGTACTGTTGATTTATGCTTATTACTCAAAGTGCCTGTTGCTCTGTGTTTAAGTAGCAATACTTTAATGACCATCAGGTAAGCTTGGATGAGATTGTAAGATGCAAGTAAGCTTTAATAAGCATAGTGTTAAAGAATTGCCAACATTGAAAGCCTTTCTGTTGTTGCCATGTAGAGAATACTTAACTAGATAATGTAAAAGCCTTGGGTATTGAAATGCATATGACAGTATTTGTAATAAAGGACAGGATTACATTATTTTAAGAAGCTCATTACACTTGGAGACTTCCAGTCATCTCTGCAGGCTTTACCCATAAACCAAACAGAATGCCAATCGTGTGGTCCATAACCTGTACAGTAATCCTTTTAAGCAATGTATCTTGAGCTTATTTCTTGTTTGCTTTTCATTTTTTACTTTGATCATGTTTTCCCCATGAAACAAGTAGATAGTTGTCAGGCAGCAGGTTTTTTTTGGATAAGGAACATTTTTACAAGTGGGGGCATCAGAGATTTCTACTTTCAGCAAGATACTTGGTACTTTAATAAAGCTGAATATTAATTATAATTAGAACTGCAGTGCAAGAAGTGGTTTGAGTTGAGTGCTGCTTGTTTTTCTTATACTTAATTTTGACTGGCATTCCATTAATGTATTTAAAAAAGTAATTTATTTTTTCATGCCTCACAACATTTTTGTTTCCATCTAGATATTAAGTAAGCTGTCATGCAGCCAATGCATTGAAATATTTTTATTCTTCTACACTTGATTTTGTCTTGATTGGACTCTCATAATGATGGTTTGGCACCCACGGCAGTGTATTTAGTTAGTTTTTTGTAGTTTTGAGCATAGCTCCTCCCCCTTTCTAGTTGGCCGCACCTCTTCCCATTGACCCCACCCATTCAGCTGTCTCCTGCAGCCCCCCTTTGATTTGAAGTCACCAGCCACCACTGATGCACACACACACACACACACACACACACACACACACACACACACACACACACACACACAGACACATGCACACACACACGTACACAAGCACACGCATGCATACATGTAGACACACAAGCATACACCCAAGCATGACAGAATAGTTTTGCTATGATAAGAAACAGACACTAGCTCATCCTATAAGATCCCCAGGTGCTCCCAGGCAAGTTGTGAGATATAATTTCTCCAGCATGTCCTGGATCTGTCCCAAGACATGCTCCAAGCTTCTGACAGGTACATTTCAGGTGGAAGGCATCCATAGAGCATATTCACTGGAAGCCTAAATCATACCACTGGAAGGAGTCAGTTCACCACAGTAACTTTCTGAAATAAAAAATATATATCCTGTTTGAACTACCAGTATGGTTTTCTGTGAATGAAAAAAGAAAAAAGAAGCCTTGTCCTATCCAGCTGCAGAAAATCTTAGTAATAAAGCAGCAGATGTACATTATAAAAGTCAACAGTGTCTCAAGGATTAATAGTTGGTGTCCAGCTCACCACAATCGTGACCACTAAAATGAAAGGCATTGTTTTTCATTTGTTTTTTTCTCCTGTAATAAAGAAAACGGGACTTCAACATCATCATCTCCTACATCTCCAAAGTGATTGTGTTAACGACCAGTCTTCACACTTCCCTGTTCCCTTTCATACATACTACAAATGCTGCAGCATTATTGTCCTCCCCAGACTACATATGTGTCTATTTTTCTGAAGATGACCGTGATCTTAAATAAATGTTAGCAGTTTTTGCCTTATTTCTATGAAATTTTCAATGATTGCTTTAAGGTGGCTGTTTCACAATATTCATTGTCCATATTTTCAACACACAATCTGTGGCATGCAGCCTAATGAACTATGATACAATTATTCTGCAATTCTGTAAGGAACTGTAAATATACACAAAGACTGTGAAATCATTCTACAGGAAAGAGTTGCACAATGCCTGTTGCATTGTTCAGGATATGAGTTCCTGTAGCTGGCATTTTGGGATTTTGTGCCAAAATAATAATAAATGGGGAATTCCTTTTCGGCTATTTTTAGTAAGGACCCATGATATGTAAAGCACAAACCTGTATGACTGCAAAGAGCAATTACTTAAATAACTACTTAACTGTGCAATGGAAAATATTAATGTGCATTGGAAAATGCAGGTCTTTTGTGGTTTCAGATGAACAGTCAACAGCACTGGTGGAATGGTTTTCAGTGGATCAGGGTTTAAGTTGAAATACAGGCATATAATTATTTCATGGTTGTATCTGAACATGCACCATAATCTTTGTGTAATAATTTCCGAAATGTCACAAGAAATATAAAACAAAATACAGACCTACAAAAAATATGAATGTGTGGGGATAGATTTAGTGGTGTGTCAGTACATACGTTGTGTGTCTGAGCCTGTCCTCTTTAGTGGTAGTGTTATAGAAAGTGCCTTTGTACAGTAAGGTACATGTTTAGTGACATGGCTATCAGATATTTGTAAGGTGGTGCAGGGGGGCTTCTCCCCACTGCATCATCTTACTAATACCTACTAACCTTATAAAACAATAAAAATGCGCAAATGGTTTTCCCCCCTGCAAAAACACAAAAGCTTGCATTTTCACCTATAAACTGGATAGTTCAAAAGGCACAAATTTAAAGAAATTTTATAGAATGAAACCATCTATCACAAAACCTTTGCTACTCACAAGCTATGTAGCCTATTAAAATAAGATAAAACCCTAGTCTAAGACATGAGTTCCTTAAAGATATCCATTTTCAGTAAAGCCAGATGCTTTAAGATGTTGACCATTTTGAGAATTGAATTGCTGTCCTAACATCCCAGGAATAAAACACAAATAATCCTCAGTGCTTGAGCTGGGTTTGGTATCCAACCTGTGACCTAGAGGGCAACAGGACAAACCTAAAGAGTACCAAGGTTAAGCCTAGAAGACAGCATCTTAGCTCTTAGATCAAGCAGAATGATTCTAATCCCTTCCCAGCAGGAAGTAATAAGATGTCTTGTAGAAGTTCTATCAGCTCACTTAACTGACTTGAATAAACTTTCTATAAAAAAATTTAAAAACATCTAAATAATTTCCCTGGAACAAATATGAGCAGCAACCAATACAGGATGTTAAACCAATGATGCCTATTCAAGATCATACCAAGGCCCACTGCAAATTACCTACTGAAGACAACAAGGAAAAATCTTTCCCATACAAGAAGATGTAACCCACATTATAGCCAGAATAATCTTCCATTTTCAAACCTTGGACAACAGTATGAGAAACTCTCATCTGTCTAGTTTTATATCTATCTATATATATATATATATATATATATATATATATATATATATATGTGTGTGTGTGTGCGTGTGTGTGTGTGTGTTTATACTGTATAATCAAAAACACCCAATGAAAATATCAACCTCATAAGGCAGAAAACACCAGCTTCGACACAACAATACACCCACTCCAAAAAACATCCTCAGTGCATGCAAATTTCATTTTTAAAAACACAATAAAGCATAATTTTTCCAGGGGGACAAACACACCTGCATCCTCTATACCCCCTGCTAATTATATATACTAACTTCAAGATTGCATATACTAACTTCAAGATTGCACAAAAACAAGGTAAGAGAATATTCCCCTTAGGTTCATAGGTAAATACTAAACTAGCTTCTCTTGTGGCTCATCTTAATCCTGGACAATTTCCCTTTTTTTTTTTTGGTCATTTAGTGTTAGATTGGCCTTAACCATCCCATGGCCAAAAAGTATATACTACTCCTAATGAGAATAACTGGGATTATACCATAGATAATTTGAGGGGACTTTGGCCTGGTAACAAAGCAATTAGGAGCTGCCTCTGTCCATTAGTAGTAAGTCTTCTATTACCCATCCAGGTCACACATCTAAGTTGCTCTTGAATATGGACATGGATGAACTTTGTTTTATGTGAATGGGGAGTTTGTTCCAGAGCAGTAGTATCCTTGGTGAGATATACCTGTTCCTTAAACCATTCTGTTGATGGTGCAGAAGAGGTTTAGATCCCTAGACTGAGTATTTCTGATAACATTTGAGTTGCTGTTGTATAGATACCGAATATAGTGAGAGGGCTTTGAGTCAGTCCATGTAGAACATATTGTTTAGACCTTGTATCCTTTTACTAAGGTATCTCTGTGGGAGTTTCAGTTGATGTATGTGTCTGTAGAGATACATGCCAAAGTTGGCATTATGCACAGTGAAAGGCCTAATGAAGGCAGAATAAAAGGGGACAATACATTCTTACCTCTAGATACAATCCCTTTGTTTATAAGCTGTACAATATTGAAGAACTTTCTTATGACAATGGACACACACACACACACACACACACACACACACACACACACACACACACACGTATATATCCGTGCATATATGTGTGTGTGTGTGTGTGTGTGTGTATAACACACACACACACACACACACACACACACACATACATTTAAAGTCTGTTCTTGATCGTGGACTTTATCACTTTCTTTTGAGACTGACCATGATTTTTGGATTAGAGGGGGAGAGGTATAAATGAAATGACATTAAATTATTTTTTGTACATTATAAAAAAAAAATGGTAGGATATATTTGAAACAGTAGTTTCTGATTTCACAATTAGATTTATGACGACATCTTAAAGCTTGTTTAAAGAGAGTCTGAAAGCACTCATTTCCTGAAAACGTAGACTACTAAATTTAAATATAAATGTTAACATGAGCTGCAAGATTATGTAAGCTAAACTTTGTTTAAGCCATAAGTGTATTAAAGTTAAAGCACTGTGAACTGTGTTTGGAATAGTTGTATGCAGAAATGAGAAATTACATTATTATTAAAATGCTACTTGTGCTTTTAGTGTTAGTAAGACAGCTGAAAGACATCATTTTATTTTAAAAAATATTTTAAGAATATGAAAGAAGCTCCCACTTTATTCCACTGCAGCAACAACAACAACAAGGGCTACCATTCCATCCAACCAGCTAATGTGTGATAAATAGGGGCTCATACAATTTGTATGTATATAGCACTCAGGTAATGCCCAGGAATCCCACACATAGTACACGAGTCATCCGTAGAACAAGGACATTTCACAGTGACCTAGCACATAAGTGCCATCTTGAACATAAGTGCCAAAGTGCCACCTAGTACATAACTGCAGGCATACTGCTACACCTACATGTCTTCAGTCACTTACAGTATATATATATATATATATATATATATATATATATATATATATATATATGTATATATATATATATATATGTGTGTGTGTGTGTGTGTGTGTGTGTGTGTGTGTGTGTATACCTGTCTCACACACTCTCTGTATGTCCTGACTGCAATGTGGATGTTTGTTGCTGGATGCCATCCAGAGTGCTGGGTGATAACTTCATATAGAACCTACAAAGCTTGGCCGAACACCAACATATCACCACCCACAGACAAACCAAGAATATAATGGAGCAAAGTGTTCAGCCTGTTTTAAACCCATTTGGGGGAAGCACTGAAACATGCTCCTGATACAGACAGCAAGATCATTAAGGCATGCTTAATGCTGCACAATATGATTATGAGGAAGCAGGCAGCCCAGCTAGCATTCCAGGAAGAGAGCAGCAGTAGCAGCAGGTCCTTTTGCAGTGCCAATTGCAACATCCACCAGTAGTGAAAACATTCATGAAAACAGACAACCAGCAGCTGTACTACGACCCCAAGTAATGATGAACACAGTATATTGTAGTGCAGGCAAAGTGGCAACATTTAGTATACTTTCAAGAGTCCTGACAATTTCACAGCAGCATCAGCAGTCCAGTGTCGCATCGCACTGGTGCATGCAAATTTATTCAAAAGCTATACTCTGTCCATTAGTAGTACAGGGAGCAGTCTTGGGCTAAGTCATATTGTGCCTCAAACATCTGCAAGTACAGCGCATGGGAGGAAGGGTGTTACAGGTCACATCCATCACAGTGTGTGCTTAGGGACACATGGACTCACAGCTAGCTATGCATGCTAGGGGTGCAGGTAACAGTCAGTGGCAGTGGAAAACAGGGACACAGGAGGGGTGATATTAGTTGTATACATGATTTAATCTGTGGACTGTTTGATATTGTTACTACAAACCTGTGTACTGTGGTCACTGCGGTGTAGAGATGTGGCAGTACTGCAGGCCTTCGTAGATGCTGAGGTGTTTGGACTGGTGGAACATGACCTAAAAGTAGATTGCCAATGAGGTGCCCCCCCTCCTGGTGCCTCTATGTCTGGGCTGTCCTTAATATAACCACAATAAAAGCAGAGAGGATTAATGGTTCACTCGAGAAAGCAGCACTTGTCATTGTCTGAAGAAGCAAACTGTGAAGGACTGCGAAAGCGCTCACATACATATTATTAACATTTCTTTTATTGTAAGTTGCCTCCCCTTGTTTTGGCTCATTCATATATGTGTTTTTAGACAAATGCCCTTAATATGAGCCATGAGACTGTGACAACACCACTTTGTGCACCTATAGACTAAGCCCAAATTATAATCCTGCACATCTGCTTATTCATGCCAAGAGCTGCCCGCCTATCTGTTGCTGGCTGTGGCATTGGATGATGCTAAAAACCCTGCCAGGCTGCCATACGGTGGATAATATACACATATCTGTAGCAGTACATTGGTCCATGGCCTCAGTTCCAGGGAGATAACTGGCAGTGCTTTCAATCACATGGGATGTCTTACTTAATTGAGATGGTGAGGCCCCAGTACTGCATCCTGTAGAGCATGTGTGAGTGAGGCCACAGTGTTACACAGTTAAAGTTAAAGAACCACCCAAGAAAAAGACTAGTAGTGTCAAAGTGTCCTTGGACTGTAACTCAATCTGAGTGTTGGTGTCATCATCAGACCCTGTATATACTGACCTCAGCCTGTTGTTCTGGCCCAGCCTCTACACCCATTACTGTAGCAGTAATCTGTCCTCATGAAACAAAGTACAAGACGTAATGACGGCCATTTCTTCAGCATGTGTTGCCCTGTGACGTGCAAGCAAAAAGCAAGAGGACACATGCATGCTAATGACATACAAATACCTGTGTTAGTGGTCCCCTGAGTCTGAACACCCAATGTACCTAAGATGAACATGTGCAGCAGTTATTGTGTGATTTCTATGGTCAGCCTATGCAGAATTGCTCTATAGCATATGTGCTATGGCTATTAACCTGGATGGGCCCCTGTGAGACATGAAAAGTTCAACAATTCCCTGGAATAATACATGTGCCCTCATTATCTCCAAGTAGGGATGGTGGGGATGAATCATCATCTGTGATACTTGCAGTGCGACATAGCACTCCGCCAGTTGCCAGCTATCAGCTGTTATGCTGTATACCTTCTGTGAGACACATTGTATCACATTGTTGACTCACTTCTGACATTACTATATTTGGCAGTTCCTGCCACTCATGGCTTAATATCATGGACCCATGTTTCATACAAGTGGTTTCATAGTGGCTGTCGGGTACCATCCTCCCCACAGACACCCCCTCCCATGGGTTCTGAGTCTATGTACCAGGACACCAGTCTGTGCATGGCAGAATTCATCTAACCTCTGCACTGGTCTCCTTTAGAAGGCATGACACATCTATGAAGAATAGCGAACATAGCAGTCAACATTAATGTCAGGGTAGGGTGGAAAAGATGGATGGTGCAGTGGTGCAACAGTCTGCATTGTCTCCTCATAGCAAGAGGTTCTATGGTTTGATTCTCATCTGGGGTGCCTTTTGTGTGGAGTCTGCATGTCCTCCCTGCATTTATGTGCTTTCCTCTGGGTGCTCTGGTTTCCTCCTACATTACAAAGACATGCATCTGGAGCATTTTTCCCCAGGCTTCCACTGAAAATTGGCTTGTTCCAAGTCGGACTTTCCCAGTAAACAAATGTTAAATAAAATGTTTATGAGAAAGGGTATCTTTGTTTGGCATTGAACAAGAGGATGGAGTTGCACAGTGCTGGGAAAGATGTGGAGGCAACACATATGGTCTGGACAGTGCATACCCCAGTATTAGCCAAGGTGAGCAGGGTTAGAGGCAAATGTAGGTATGTGTACACCTGGGGTGGGGAACATACAAAAATCTACAGGTGTTTGGTGACAGAAGACTTCATAGCTTTCACAGCAGCAGAGATGATGGATGATAGAAATACATAAATTATGTCGAATGACTGGCTACCCTAGCAATAACTGCATGTGTGGACATCTACAGTTGGTGTCCAATGGAGAACACCCAAACCATATGTGTAGAGCAGGATTCAGAGAGACAGGGAGGCAGTTCTGTTGCCATGGGCTACCAGCTCCTCATACAGTTTTTGCTCTGAATATCTACATATATCTATATATATCTATATCTATAGCTAGAACTATCTTCATGTCTATATCTATGTATGTGTGTGTATATATATATATATATATATATATATATATATACATATATATATATATATATATACATATATATATATATATATACATATATATATATATATATATGGGTCTACTTCAGAAGACTGAAAAACCAAAAGACTGAATCCCAAAAGGCTGAAAATTCAAAATACTGAATGCATTTTTAATGCAGGGGGCATATCTAGCATATCTAGCACTATCTTTATCTATGTCTATATCTATGTATATTCTACTTCAGAAGACTGAAAAAACAAAAGACTGAATCCCAAAAGACTGAAAATTCTAAACACTGAATACATGTTTAATGGAGGGAGAAAGCCACCCTGCACCCCTCATGTGGGAGCTGTACACACCCCTTCCTAACTATATACACCAACTCCAAGATCGCACAACAGCAGAGAAGGGGCAAATTCCATCATTCAGTATTTTGAAGTTTCAGTCTTTTGGGATTCAGTCTTTTGGTTTTTCAGTCTTCTGAAGTAGACCCATATATATATATATATATATATATATATATATATATATAATGAAAGCAAGGAGGAATGTATATCCAAAAAGGTGTTCAATGTCAGCAGCAGCAAACCAAGTAAAACAAATTGAATAAAATAGTGTAAAACACTGTCCACTGGTTATAAAATGTAATTCCTGTTTGAATGCATCACCGTCACTCACCGTTTTTGCTGCTCTTACCATTTGACCTTTTATTATAGCTCTTTTTGGTGGTAAGGATGCCAGCTGGGTCCCCTTCAAAACATCTAAAGCCCATAACATCTTAACATTAAATTTCAAAACATCTAACAGTACAAATCACATGAAAATAACATCCCCTCCACATATAATGACATATGATGACAACAAACTACCAAACACACATTTTACTACATTTATGCAGGGGGGCTTGATACAGTGGGGTTAGGAAATTAACTTTTTCCCACTATAGTGCGATCTTGGAGTTGGTATATTTAATTTAAGGGGGGTGCGCAGGGGTAAAAAGTCTGTTTGGTAGTTTGGTGTCATATGTGGAGGGGATGTTATTTTCTTGTGATTTGTAGTGTTAGATGTTATGACATTCGATGTTATGTGTTTTAGATGTTTTGGGTTTTAGATGTTCTGTTCTCACTGTTATGAAATTAGATGTTTTGGGTTTTAGATGTTTCAAAGTAGGCTAATGTATATATATATATATACATATATATGGAGAGAGAGAGAGAGAGAGAGAGATACAGATTATATATATAGATATAGATATATAGATATAGATATAGATATAGATATAGATATAGATATAGATATAGATATAGGTTCATAGGTTCATAGGTTTATACTAGGCTATCTGCCCTAAGGCATTTATAAGCCTAGCCCAAAGTTTTGTGGCTTACGCCACCCCTTATGTTAAAAAATACTGTGACCGTTAGTTTGTTGTGCCTCTGTACAGCAGTGACACAGAGATGATTCCCGGGGTAAACCTATGATCTCCCATCCACCGGTCAAGATTTCTCTTGAACAGAGCCAGCGAGGTGCTCTGCCTCACATGGACCGGGAATTTATTCCACAGCATAGGGAGTCTCTGATAGATATAGATATGCAGGTACATACATTACGCAATTACTATCTGCAGATCAACATTGCAGGCCAGCATAGAGCAGATCAGTAATGTGACCACTAATACACTTGTGTTACCATAGGCTTTGCCCAAGCAGGTAATCACATGTTAACATATATCATAAGTCTGAATACTGGACGAAATGTAGACTTGTAGTTGAGGGGTGCCATCCCACAAATACAGTGGTATGAATGTTAACACAGCTTATTCTTAGGCACACACTCAAATTAGTATGACACTGGTAAACTACATCATACTACAGAAATGCAAATCACTGTGTACCTCCTTTGAGTTCTGTACTGTGCAAATGATGCTACACTGCTGTGAGACAGACATTAAGCTGCGCAAATGCTGTTGTTACTGCTGCTTTCTTGCTGTGCATTTTAACTTCTTGCATGGTGGATCAGTAGTAAGCATTGCTAATGTATGCAGGTTGCAATGAGTATATGCTAATGAGAACAGATTCAGCCAGTCTTTAAGTGTTATGTTCCACAGAGGTACATCAATGAATTAAGGCATAGGTATGTTCCACTGCATGCCACTGGCATTCAATGAGTGTACACTTGTGCATGCAGCTTGTAAGTTTATGGATATCATGCTACATAGCAGTGATAAAGTGCACTACATGCAATTCAAAGTGTAGGATAAGGTGAGAATCACAGGTTGCCATATTAGTTTGCTCTATATTCATGATAATGGCTGCCAATGTTAGCATCCCATCAGGAGCATCTGCATGTTGTACATAGGAAAGTACAACTTGTGCAGCCATATCAGGAAGTGGCTGCTGGTATCTTATGCAGGTCCATTCTGTAGATTGGATAGCTGATACATCCAGATAGGTCAAGTGACTAAGGTGACTGACATTCCCATGATGGCAAGCAGTGCATGCACTAGGATGATGTCCTGGGACACAGCCTTTCTTTTTTTCCTCAAATATTTTTTTTTTATTTTCAATTAAAATAACATTTACATAATATTTTTAAATATCATTTTAAACAACTTTATACAATATTTACAATAGCCTGACTTTCAATTATATACACTATATGTTATTAAATGTAGAATTAACAGATCAGTTATCAGAGCTACAATATTGATTACTGCAGAGTGTCCAACAAAGATATAACTTTCTTCCAAGGATTATTTACCAATGGCCTGGAATAGATTCACAGTTCTTTGATTTTTATTTCCATCAATGCAGTTGTCTTCAGTAAAGTGTAGAATTCTTCCAAGGTCAGGGGTGTATTTGAATTCAACCTTCTGGTTACGCATTTCCTAGATATAGCATGTATTGTCCATAACAAATATATATCTGTCTTATTCAGGTAGGGACCTTCATTTACATTTAGAATTATCAATACTTCAGTTAAGGTAAAGGATTCATTAAATAAAGCATGTAAAAAATTATTGATTCCATTCCAATATGATTTCATTTTATTACATTCAAAAAAAATATGAATCCAGTCTGCTTTGTTTGACTTCACACCTCCAGCAAAAACAATTTGCAGTAGTACTGATCTTTTTAACTCTATCTGGTGATAAAAATGCTCTATATAAGTATTTCCAGTTAAATATTTTCCAGTACTGTGTGTTAGAGGTGTAATTAACTGATAGTAAGATGTTAGTTTTAATTTCTTCTGTTAACTGCAATGACTGACCTTTTGTTAAGAACTGCCAGTATGGTGGTTTGGGAATTGTTTTATATGTTATTAACTCTTTATATAGATTTGAAATGGAATTTTTCTTTTCACAACTATTATATATAAATTCCTATAGAAAACTTATTAGAGTTGGAATATTTTTAAATGAGGAATTATTAATTGATCTGCATAAATCTTGAGTGTACTTAGAATGCTTTGTAAGGTTAACCACTCCTGTGTTGGAATATTGTAAGCAGTTTTTATCATATGTATATCTAAAGCATTTAATTTATTTACACATTGAAACCAGCATAAGAATCCATTTTGTTCCCAGGAGGTTGTTGTTTCCCTATATATTTTGTGAGGAAATTTCTTAGTGATGGTAAATGGGGTTAAAAGGTCAAACCAAAGTTTTAGATCTATGCATTGATAAGTTTCCTAAAGGAATTGATGTAATGATTAATCAGTGTTGTTTTAGAAGGTTTTGTTATACTATATTGTATACTTATGCATAGCATGTACCAGGGTTTGTTTGATTTGTCTACTATTAAATGTTTTTAACAGATTAAATTCATTTGTTAATATAGCCGTTGTTAATTCTTTCCAGTTGGGAAAATAATTTGGGTTTATCCAGTCTATTGTAGTTTTAAGTACAGATTCTTTCATATATGTTTCTATTTCTGGGAAGTTCAATCCTCCTTGTTTCCAAGGTCTAATGTGATGAGTTAGAGCAACTCTATTCTTTTTGGGATACCATAAAAATTTATTAAACATGAGTTTATTTCTTTAAGAATGCATCTTTCATGAATTAACTGTATTGCTAATGCTACATATAGTATTTTTGGCAATAAGACCATTTTTATTAATTGCAATCTGTCTTCAAAAGTTAATATAATTTTGTTCCACTTTTCTATATATATTTTATTGTTTCAATAATGTTTTTATAATTTATTAATATTGTTTCATTTATATTTTTGCATAACACTATTCCTACATAATCTAGTGTACTTGTTTTCCTATGATGGATTTATCTATAAATTGTACTTCTTTTTTCTTATTTAAAAATAGAAATTTTGATTTTGATCTATTAAAGTGTAGACCTGAAATCTTATAAAATTTCTCCATTACTTCTTCTAGCTCTCCTAATGACTCTCTGGAGTTTGATAGGGTTAATAAAATATCATCAGAAAAAAGCATTATTTTAGATATGTACTGGTCATAGACTCCTATTTCTTTTATTCTTGGATTATTGCATATTATTTCTGCAAGTATTTCTATAGCCAAAGCAAATAAAATAGGAGAAAGGGGGCATCCTTGTTTAGTACCTTTTGTTATATGGATAGATTCTGAGGTGAAAGGACCTAATTTAATGTAGGCTAAGTTATTAATATATATTTTTTAGTAATAAGATGAAGGGAGGAGGAAATTCAAATAATGCTAAAATTTTAAATAGATATTCCCAGTTGAGGGAATCAAAGGCTTTTTAAATGTCAAATCCGATTACAAGTGATTCTCCATCTTCTTTATTCACATAATCTGTAAGAGTCACTATCCTTTTAATATTATCATGTGTGTGCCTGTTACATAAAAATTAAGTTTGATCATTATTAATTGTCTTTGAAAGTGAGATTTTCATTCTGTTAGCTAGGATTGACATGAATATTTTGTAATCATTATTCAGTAATGATATAGGTCTGTATGAGGTGCAAAGGACTGATGGTTTATTATCTTTTAGAATTGGTGTTATGAGAGAATATTTCCATGAGGGTGGTATTTTTGCTTCTGACTGGACTTCTAGAAAAGTTTTATGAAAAAGGGAAATTACTGTTGAAGGGAAGAGTTTGTAAATTTCCATAATTATACCATCTATCCCTGGAGTTTTGTTAGATTTGCATTTGTTTATCTTGTCAACAATTTCTTTGTAGGATATAGGTTTTTGTAGGTCTAGCTTTAAGTTTTTGTGAATTTTTTTTATATTGATAAGGTTTGTATCTAAGTTTATTTGGCTGGTATCTAAATCTTCTTTTTTGAAGTGTTCCATATAATGGAACCGAAATACTTCAAGGATGTCTCCTATATCTGATACTTTTCCCCTTTCATTTCATGATATATACCACTAATGTTATTTGCTTTAGATTGTATTTTAATTCTTGTAGATACGTTATGTAGATATCTGGGGGATGTGGCTAATGAGTTTATTTTTAATTTTTCCAAGGCTAGACAAGTTTTGTGTGTTAGAAGTTCATTATATTTTTATTTAATTCCTCTATTTCTTTTTTGACTTCTGGACAATTCTGTTTTTTTTTTTTTTTAGATGTTGCTGCCAAGAGTCTGGTTTGCAAGTCTAATGATTCAGATTCCCACTCTCTAACTTTGTTTTTGTACCAGCTAAGGGTCTTACCAAATAAATATGATTTTAATGAGTCCCAAACTATGACTCTACTGATTTCTGTTGTATTATTAATTTCAAGAAATAACTGTAGTTCTGACAACATCCAGGGTCTGAATTCTTTAATTTTTGTGATATATGGTGGAATTCTAGTTGAGAGGATTAAAGGTTTAAACTCTATTTGGAGCTTCATTATCAGACAGTCATGATCTGAAAAGGGGCATGGAAGTATTGAGAAGTTAAGGATTTTTGTTTATAAATCTTGGAAGTATGAATAATTTGTCTATTCTGGTTTGTGTTCCAAATCTATGGTCTTTATGGGAAAATAATATGGATTTATCATCTTTTACTTTAAAAGTGTCAATTAAATGAAATGAATCAATCCATTTTTTTAAGGATTTTGAAATAGTTGCTATGCAAAAAGACTTATTGGTGGTTTCAGAAGTTTCGAAGGTACAATTAAAGTCTCCTCCTAGTATAAGATTTCCTTTATAATTGTTGGAAATAAAAGCGAGGTGTTTTTTAACCATTCCTGCTCCAATTCCTGGGAGCCAATATAGATTAACTAAGGTCCATATTCTGTTATTAAATTTAATTATAACAAATGCTAGTAGACCTTCTTTGTCTTCATATTTATAAATAACTTTGGGAGTGATCATGTTTTTCTTCCAGAGAATTGATACTCCTTTTGTCTTTGTTCTATAGGAGGATTGAGCTAAGACTGTGTAGTCCTTAGGGTTCCAAATAAAGCTAGCATTAGTCTTAAAATGCGTTTCCTAGAGAAATACTACTTGTGCCTTATTTATATTGAAATATTTTAGAAAGTTTGATCTTTTATTTGCATTATTTAAGCCATTAGTATTTGATGATACGAATGTTGAATCCATTTCAAGTTATTGTTGGAAGAAACTTTTTGCTTCTTTTTTTTATTTTGATTATAGTAGTTATACCATATTCTCTGATAATGTTGGATGTTATTTTTATATGTATAAACTTGGGAGTGTAATTTAATGTTCTTTCTTCTTTAAATATAAGTAGGGTAAAATTCTGGTCAGGCTTTAAAAAAGTACTTCTATAAAACATTAATTCTAAAGTATCAAATACAAATACATATGAATTTCTCATTAAACATGGAATGAAAGTCATTCCTAATCCAACAGATAAAGATAGATGTATTGGATTATCACTCATACCTTTAACCAACAATATCAACTGAGCTCCATATGTTAAATTATTATATGGAGAATTTTCTTCAAAGAGATATGAAATTCAATATTATTCTATTATTGTTCTATAGTATTTTATATATCATGATGGAATGTTAGTAGTATAAACAATTATTATGTTGACTTAGAAAATATCCAATATTTAGTTACCCTTAAGAGATCCCAAACATGTCATATATGTCATTTTGGATAAATTAAATGCAACAGAGGGGCATACACTAAATAAGCCAACAACAAATAGATTATTACTAAAATAATTTGAGTATAAGGACTCTACAGGAGACAATGAGTCATTACCAATGAAATAGGAATTTACTGTAGGTGTACTGTCTTCCTTTACTTTCCCACTCTTCAGCTCACCAACTTCAACTTACACTTATGAAAAGATATCGCTTATCAGTGGTATCCTGACTCAGAGTAGAGGTGCCCCACATTCTAGTGTGCAGTGCCTTTACATATTTATAGAGTTACAAAGCAGAGTCTAAGCATGAGCTATGATTACCCTGATAATTCCCATCCTGCATAGGGCACCTCCTGCTTCCAGAATGGGTAATCACATGAGGTCTAGAATGAATGTTAAGGTACCTATATTGTAATCAAGACTTACCTTAGGCAAGTATTAATCAAATAGTACTTAGAGCATCTTAGAGAGTTCTCGGGGCAGTTAAAATACTCTTAAGCCTCTCATCCCTTGACCAAAAACAGAAATTTCCCTTCCCTTTCTTTCCCTTGTTTTAAGTCAGTACTATTAAAAGAAATTCAGCAAATATAGGTAAATAGAAATAACATTCAGTAGTCCGTCTTGTACATGACTCGCAATCCATTAAATAAGTTGGTGACTAACATCACTTTAGTAAACATTATAAAGACAAATTATAAATAATGTCCTAGCTCTTTAAATTTTCTAATAAAGCAAAAAGTTAACAATAAGCTATTTTAACTAAAATTATAAAGCATTTCAATTTTTCCTTGCATGTATACATTTCTACTTATATTGTAGTGTGAATTGCTGTCTTTGAAATCTGTACAATACTTCACTTCTTCAAATCATTCCTTTTTCAATTCAGGTTTTTGTTTTGCCAAAATGCCAACAATATTTCAAGGGCACAATTAATATTTAGACTGATGTTTGAAATAAATAACTTGTCAATTGCCAGTTGAGTTAGTTTAGAATGTATGATTAGTGCAAATATAGCATGATGCAAAAATAATAAGTATTTTTTTGTGTGCTCTAGAGACTGTCATATGCAAGTGACATATATAATGTAGCATATGCAGAGCAGATAGCTTATGGATTCAGGTTGTTAAAGTAAATTATGCTTATTAATCAGGCAGTTTCATTTAAATTCACAAGTAATTTGGGGACATTTCAGTTGAGTTTCCAGGAATGTGTAGTCCAATGTGAGTAACTGAGTCCACTTTTCCTCATAAACATATGTCACAATTCATTAAACTAAGCAGAGTCTAACATCTGTCTAGTAATCATTATAAAGATAAAGAATAGTACTTTCCTAGCTCTTCAAACTTTCTGATATCGCAAAAGGTTGACAGTAAGCTATTTTATCTGGAAGACATTTCAATACTTCCTTGTGAATATATATTTTTACTTGTACTGTAGTGCCAAGAACTGTCTTAGAAATCTATGCATTACTTCACTTATTTCAAGTAATTCATTTTACAGTTCAGATTATATTTTGTCAAAATGTCAATAGCATTTCAAGGGCACATTTAATATTTAAATTGATATTTTAAATGAATAGCTATCAGTTACCAAGTGAGTTTGTACAGAGTGTGAGGTAACTGCAAAGATAACATGTTGCAAAAAGTAATATGTATCTTTTCATATGCTCTAGAAGCTGACAATTTCAAGTAACATAAAATGTAACTTTTACAGTGCAGACAGCTTGTGAGATCAGCATGTTCAAGTGAGTAATACGTTTTAATCAAGCAGCTACATTTCAGTGCACATGTAATTTGGGAACATTTCAGTTGTGTTTCTAGGAATACGTAATCCTATGAGGATAAATCATAAAATATTTACAAATAATCCTATTATGTATTTATTTTACCTTGTTTAGGTTGTTTTTCATCTTAATAACTAAACAACATTACTTTTTCTTATTATTTGTTATCTGTGAGTTTAAATGCACTTCACAGATTCAGTGTCCTTAGAAACTGCAACAATTGTTTACTGTTGCTATGGCAACGCAAATAGAATGTGAAGAAAGCTTCACTTCTCTTAATCAACAGTACATTTTTCCCTCCTTTTTTTATGTATTTGTTAATAATACAAGGAAATAATTCAAAGGACATATGTACATGAATGGAACATTTCAGAGATAATCACGAACATGACCTAATCCCAATAAGAATAACAGTGACTATCATTAATCTAATAAATATTGTAATAACAATTAATTAAGTTCACTATTCCAATTAGTCTACCTTAAAACTAGATTATTTTAGACTATTATTTATCTATGTATAGATAGTGAGTTATTAAATATATACAGCCTATATTAGTATAGTAAATAGGAGAGAATTTAGAAAGGGAGTCAAGATGCAGTTAAAATAAATAATGAGAAAAGAGAGAAGAGAGAAAGAAAAGGGAAAATTAAGAGAAAATACACATATACAATGTATGTTGATTTACAGTATAAATATTTTATGTGCTATATAACCCTCCTTCTATAAAAGAAAAGTACCCTGTTTTACATACCTGAGGTAATGTGTAAACTCTAATGTGTCATCTATTTTCAAAAAATATAGATAAAGATTCCAGTAGTTAGTTACCTTTGTTTTAAAATTCCAAGCAGTAAAAATGGTCCTTTAAAGTAATGCTAAAACAATTCATATCATAGTAGATGCTTTGAGAGATTTGGCTGTAACAATATCAGTCTTTTGCTTCTTCTTTTTGACATCTGTCCAGACATTTGTTTATTTGTTCTCTTGAGAGAAGGTGACATCCAATCCATATCTTCTGGTAAAGTAATCACATTATTAGTTTTAATAAATGATGAGGCTTCCTCTAAGTCAATAAAAGTCCTCATCTCATTGGCATACGGTGTTCTTATCTTAGCAGGATATGCAAGTTGTTCCTTGATGTTATTTTGTTTCAGAAACTTTATCATTAGCCACACTTTTTTCCTTTGTTCCATTATTCTAGATGAATAGTCGTTATCAAATCTTATCAGGCTCTGTTTACATTTTAGAGGTGCCTTCCTCCAAGCAGATCTTAAAATCAGTTCCTTGTCCAAGTATGAAAGAAATTTGATAATTATTGACCTAGGAGGAGAGTTTGACTAAGTGGCAGATTTCTCAAGAGCTCTGTGTGCCCTTTCAATGCCAAAGGAAAGTCCTTCTTTTAAATTTCAAAAGTCAGGGATCCAGATTGATAAAAAGGAAATAATATCCTCACCTTTTGTGTTTTCAGATAATCTGAAAATTCTGATGTTATTTCTCCTCTCCGTTTTCCAAGTCATCTACTTTATTAATCAACCAAGTGTTTTTGTTTAAGAAGCAGTTCTTTCTGTGTTTCCTCGTCCTTAAGTTTGCTTTCTAAGTCATTTAGAGAAACATCTATGCCTGTTATCATTGTCTGGTGTTGCTATAGCATTTCTTTGAGGGTGTCAGCCTGTTTTTGACTGCTTGTTTTAAGATTTTCCAGGTTCTCTATAAAATCATCCATCTTCAAAGACAATTCCTGCAGGGTAGATACCATCTGTTGTAGTTCCTTCTTTAAGGCAGCATCCTGGTGAGAATTCTTTGAGTTGCTCATTTTAACAAGTGAATATATCTCCAAGCTTTTTGACAGGAAATTATTTGTAAAACTTCACCAACGTTTCTAATTATGTAAATTAATCCTTTATCTATAAGATTTTATACTTTGAAGGGAAAAAAAAGAATATTTTTTCCTGTCTTATTTAACTAGTTATATGGAGCTCCAAAATACTGCTGCTTTCAATTAGCCATTCAGGCTCTGCCCCGTCACAGCCTTTCTGAAGACCACCAGACATGAGAAGCAGATGTAAGGCAGGAATACTGAATAGCATTGTAAATGTCTACCATTTATACTCTTTCATAATACAATCTGAAACTTTTTTTCTGCCTTTCAGGGCATTGGTCCTAATAAAATATGTTTTCTCTGACAGATTCCAGGATATTAAATAAAAAAACAAAGCCACAACATTGTTAAAAACAAAGAAAAAAAAGTAAACACTTTTATCTAAGTCATAATTGACTTTATCAGACTTCATCAGACTTAAAACAGAATCAGTTGATGTATATGCGTATAATGTATTCACACAATTGATGTTGCCATTCTTCTTTTAAAAATTATACATACTGTAATGGTTTTACGATTAACATGCACTTAAAATTAACAATGGTGGGTTGATGACTGGTCACCCAGCATGCCACATGTGTAACTGTAGCTAAATCAAACCAGGGAAAATGGTACAATTTAATAAAACCTGCCAATAATATTCCTTTTTCTCCAGCTTATTATCCCTATGGCCTTCCTCGATTTCTCTAAAATTAAAATCTAAGATATAAAAAATAAATAATTTGTAAGAATTGCATGAAGTACATGTTGAAAATATGCATTCAATGCACTTCCTTTTTATGTCATAATTATAATCATTAATTTGGGAGCAAAACACTCTAGTGTTTTTTTACATGGAATGCTTTGCATGTACTGCATGCAACTACATACACTATGTAATGAGAATCACAATGAAAATAACCTGGAGGGCTAAAAAATATATCCATTCAACCATTATAATAAATTGAACTATATTCTCATCTCAAAGTACCTTTCTCAGAAACTACCTCATGGGATTAACATTTTATTTTTCAATGAAACACTTAAAAGTATTATGTTTTCCTCACAAAAGACAGTCATCTTGCTTATTAACTAAACAACACAAGGAGTATAAACTCCTTCCCTTATTAGTGATGACAGATTTTATAATATCAACAGAATACTTTAAGCACATAGAAAAAGAACATTCAGTCTGTTGGGAGGCTAAACTAGATTTGCTTTATACTCGCTTGTGTTTGGCTATCTTCACAACTTCCAAAATAATTGTTGATGGATAACCTCTGTATCCATCCATCCATCCTCAACCCCTTTTCCCATTTTGCACATGGGGCCGGGGTGTCACTTCCACAGTGACAATACAGTCTTCACAAGAAACAGTCTTATTATCTGTTGAGTGTGAGGGGGTGTCTCAAATCTTGTCTGAAGTATATAGCAGGTGTTTTTTGCCATGTCCAAATTGAACTCATTCACTCCAATAGAGCTCAGAAGTTTGCACTGTAACTTACAATGGGCAGAGCCTAAGCCTTTTGACAGAATCAAGTCATGTCCTCACATTTCAAACAAATGTTCATATCTCTGGAACCACAGCAGTTATGAAAGAAGTATAAATGACAGACTCTTCAGCAAACTATTTTTATAGTGGTAGTATTCTTTAGGTTCTAGGTCTTAAACTGAATTTTATAAGTTGCAGTAAACACAGTAATTACATTTGTAATATTTTGTAAACAAATTACAATAGCTCATCAACCACACAAGTTGCACACAAACTGTCAGCAGCATTGTATTCATCTAGCTATGAGCTTTCATATGAGGCTAAGGAGTTCTCTCTGTTACTTGGTTGCTGATATATTTAAAAAATTGAGAAAAATTATATCTATATAAATCAGTGTCATAAAAACAATGATTAATATCTATTTACCTGCAATAGAGAGAGGCCAAATATTAATATAGTTGAGTTTGCCATTGTGTAAGCTTTAAGATGAAATATTTTAAAACGTATTAAGCATGGTATGGGAATTATTGATAGAAGTATAAACAAGCAATATTTGATGCCTAGAGGTGTTAGTAGGAGTTAACTGCAGATGCACCTGGAGGCATCACTCGGATGTAATGAGTTTTAAGATCTGCCACATCCCTTCCTCCTGAATCCAACTCATTGCTTCTTTCATCCTTTGAGTTTAGCAGTTTTGTAAGGTGCAAAACCTGCTTTTCTACTTCTATTCATAATGATGTAGGTAGTGTTCTGGCTTGTAAAGTTTGTACCATAGATGCAGCGGGTCTATATTATAACATTGAAGTTCATAAACATCGAATGTTATAATATCGAACCCCAAACACTGAAATCTGAAAACATCGAACAGTCAGAACAGCTAATTTTTTCCACAGGGAAAAAAATTGCTATTCCGAGAAACATACACACAACACAAACACACACAAAAAACAGCAATCCACACACATACACTTAAAATCCTACACCTAAACCTAAACTAAACTTTACATACACTACTTGCTATCCACTTACCTTAACCCAACCTTAACCCTAAGGTCTGTCACTATCGCACACTCACCTCACCCGCACCCTAACCTTAACTCATCTAACCCGCCCCCTAACCTACACACAATTGCACACTTACTTGATCCGCACTCTAACCCTAACTCACCTAACCTGCCCTCTAACCCTAACATCCACACAACTGCACACTTACCTGACCCGGTCCCTAACCCTAACTCACCTAACCCGGCCCCTAACCCTAACCTACACACAATTGCACACTTACCTGAACCCGACCCTTAACAATCCAACATATCGAATGCTGAAAACAGTGAAGCCACAGCAACGGCCCACTGAATTCTTCCCCTGGGAAAGAATTTGGTGTCCTGCACCTTCGGTGTTTTCAGCGTTCGACATTACGGGATCGATATTATAACATTCGATGTTTATAAAATTCGATGTTATAATATAGACCGAGATGCAGCTCTAGAATATCTTTTTAGATCCAGTGTCTTTAAACCCCCTAATTTAACTAGTCCTGTAAGTTTTATACTTGAGATATAGGAAGACTTATTATCCCAAAGTAAGAAGAAAAAGAGTTTTCGAAACTGTGTTGGAAAAGAGAACATGTGTAGAAAGGGTGTATGTCAAGCAAAGAAAAGAAACTTTGGAAGAAGTAACATTTTAACTGCTCTAATTCTGGACAAAAAGGGGAGGCACAATCTTTTCCATTCCACAACTATTCTTTACACTGTAATAGCAGAAGCCTCAAACTTGCCTCAGGTAGAGCCAATAAATTAAAACTTAACTGGATATCCATATATGTAGATTTCTGGGAATGCTACAGAATCATGAACGCCCAAAATCCTGAAGACCAAAATCCTGAGACCAAAATCCTGAAAGTTCAAAATACTGAAAACTCAAAATCCTGAAAACATGCAGGATACCAACACTCACTATATTTCAGCACAAGTACATACAGAAACATATTACCCTTCAACTATATGCGGGGGGGGGCAAGCCTCCATGCACCCCCAATGTGTGGGGCTGCACCCCCCCATGCCCCCTGCTGTTTAAATATATCAACTCCGAGATTGCACTTCACTACATTAAGTGCAATCTTGGAGTTGCTATATTTAAGTAACAGGGTGTGTGGGGGGGCACAGTATCCCACATTGGGGGTGCAGAGAGGCTTGCCCCATCTTATACTTGGAGAACAGTAATATAGTTTGTGTTTTATTTGTTTCTGTATGTACTTTTGCTGGAATACAGTGAGTGTTGGCATCCTGTGTGTTTTTAGGATTTTGAGTTTTCAGTATTTTGACCTTTCAGGATTTTGGTCTTCAAGATTTTGAGCTTTCAGGATTCTGTAGTGCTCCTATATTTCCACATGACCTTAATATTCCTGGCTGTAAGTATTGTATATTGTGTTAATGACTTTTGAGATAGTAATGAACACTTATGATGTTTAAGTACAAGACCAAAGATACTGCCAAACCAATTTAATGACCTTAGCAATTTGCATAAATTAGTATCATGGTCAGTAACCCATAAAACTCCATCATCCATAAACCAAGATGAAGATAACCTAACTGATTCACTTATTCTGATGCCCTCTTCAGAATTATACTGATGCATAAATGCCACAACTATCTTGATGGCAAGCACAAATAGAAATGGCGAAGGGGGCAGCTCTGGTGCCTTCCCTCTTGTAAAGGGAAGGGTAAAGGAGCAACCCCTTTCATGGCCATTACTGACATGGGATCCAGATACAAAATCTGACATCTGCCTAGAAAGGTTCCCCAATTCCAAATGCCTCCAAGATTTGTCACAAAATGTCCCATTCCAGCATGTCAAAGACTTTTTTAAAGTCTTAAAAAATGGTTTCATTGAAGTACTCCGAGTTTTGCTGTACTGTAATATATGTATCTACAGGCGTATAAGGTCAGGTCCCCTCTTGCACTCATTTAATAAACCTCTGCTAAAGTAGGTGGTATACTTCAAAAAAACATTTCCAATTTGCTTGCAAAAACCTTAGCATATATTTTAGTCTCAAAATGCAGCAATGAAATTGGTGATATCCTAATGGAAACAGTGGTTTTTGCCCTGATTTTGAAAGGAAGATAATTGAGGATAGGCACAAGGATGATGGGAAATGTCCTAAAAGTTCCATGCGTTGAAATAGGTCCCAAAAGTCCTTATCAGCTATATCTGCAAAAGCTGTGTAAAAATCATACAAAACTCCATCAGGTCCTGGAGCCTTCCCTTTTGGAACAAGTCTGAGTATCCTGCAGATTTCTTCCTTTGTCATGGATACAATTAAAAGATCTGGATCCTTAGATGAGATCTGGGGCATGGCTACTCTATTCAAAAAATGTTGCCTCTGTTCTTAACTACTTTGACTGTGTGAACTATAAAACAACATGTACTTTTTAGCCATACTATCATTAATACTGTAAACATTCTGTTGAGGGACAACAAAAGAGTCTGCAAGAGCTGCAACAGAGCATTCTCTCCTCCTTCCTTAACCCTGTGTGCCAACACGTTTGGGGAAGTAATACCCCTAGCTCAAAATTGGGTTTTGCACCTCTCCCATATTTCTTCTCTTACATTCAGCTGAAGGGCCCTGCTCTCCTTCTTAATCTGAGCAATATCCCATCTTAGAGTTTGGCTCAGACAACTTCCTTTTTGAAAGCCTCCTCTTTAGCTTGAAACAAATGTTCTAGTTCCTTCCTTTTACACATTCCTTCCTCTTCCTATGCTACCAAGTTTTTGAGTAGCTTTCCCAATGTACATCTTAAACTTTTCCCAAAAGTATCCTCTGTTAACAACATAATGAACTAACAGCAATATATTTCTAAACTGGAGAAGTGAAGACCACGGCACATATATCCAAAAGTTTATTGTGCAAAGGATACCAAAGCGATAGTAGAAAAAATAAAATCAGGAAACGCTTTCACATCAACCAGATGCGTCATCAGACTTCATTTTCATTGCACATCACTTCCTACTTAAATACAATCTCTAAACAAATGTTGATGAAATAATTAAGTAATTAACATCTATAAATAATGCTTAAAAAAATTAAAACACTCATTTACATAAAAAGTAATTAAAATTAGAAATTGCTTGAACCTCTTAGCAACCAGCAATGGTTTTATTGAGGCCCTTTCATTAAGCCCAGTTAATTTATCAGCCTGTAGCTCAATGATCCAATATAATTCATTCTGTTCAGTGATATTTTTCTTATCACCTAACCTTAAATTAGGACTTATGCATCGTATAACCATAAATTGAAATGTGTGGGTATTATTTAACATTATGTGTTTAGCTAGTGTGCTTCTTTCAATATCTCCATTATGAATAGCTGAAAGATGCTCTCTTACTCTATCACGAAGGGACCTATTTGTCATTCCCACATAATATGAGTGACAATCATTACATACTGCTAAATAGATCAAATCATCCGTAGCACACATAGCATTTACTCTGAATTCATAACTAACACTGGTTAAAGGATGTATAAAAACATTGTCTGAACTTAATACCTTACATATATTACATTTCCCACATGGTTTCAAATAGGGTTTTGATATATCATTCATCCCATGGGACTGTTAGTTTGAGTTGCATAACAGTCTCTTTAAATTATTTTTATTCTTATACCTAAAACAAGGTACATCACCCACTATCTCTTTTATTTGTGCATCAGATTGCAAAATAAACCAATTCCGTTTCACAATATCTCTAATTTTATTAATATTGCTAGAGTATTGCAAACTAAGTGAGGCGCTATTTGTATCATAATTCGGCTTTTTAATGTTATTTCCTGTGACATTAGTTTCAGACATGATGTTATACATATATGGCCTAGTTGCAGTTTCCCTTAAATTTTCTACTTGCTTGAGATTTGAATCTATTTCTTTTAGTGTATATTTACGTTCAACCAATTCATCTCTAAAGATGTCCAAATTCATATGAAATGCCCCCTTATCAGTAGTCAATCTAGATATGCACATTCCTTGTCCCTTAATTATATTTTTGTAACTATAAGATGGATGCATGTTATCACGTGATAAAATATTATTTCTATGACAGGGTTTCTTATACATAGTAGTAAAGAGAACAACATCATGATCTTTCATAATAACGACATCAAGGAACTCTATAACTACCTTAGAAGCTTTAAATGTAAAGTTTAAGAAACTAGTATTCTCATTTAAATAAGTGAAAAACTGCAACAAATGTTCATATGACCTAGTCCAGATTAAAAAAAGATCATCTACAAAACGCTTATACAAAAAATATGCACATTATAAATACTATTGATTAGAACTTCATTTTCTTCCCATTGTGCTAACACTGTATTAGCAAAACTATTCGCACAGGGTATGCCTATGGCAACACCCACTTGCTGTAAGTAATACTTTTCATTAAACAGAAATACGTTGTTTTCCAAAATGATTTCAAGCAACATGCATATTAAATCTATCTGCACTGCATCATAAGTAGTGTTCTTACCTAAATATAACTTCACTGCTTCTATGCCATAAGCATGGGGTATGACAGTGAATAAAGAGCTTATATCTAAGGTGACTAACTGACTGCCGTGGTGGTATGGCGGTAGTGTTGTTACCTCACAGCAAGAGGTTCCCCCGTTCGATTCTCGGCTTGGCTTGGGAGTGCCTTCTGTGTGGAGTCTGCATGTCTTCCCCGATGTTGGGTAGTGTTCGAAAGACATGCGTGCATAAATGGGCGTGCCTTCATTGAAGGTTAGGCGTCAAGCTGGCACCTCGGCATTTCATAAAAATCTACTGCCAATCATTAGCAGACCGGAGTTCCGCTGTGGTGACCCCTTACCGAGAAAAAGCCGAAAGACAAACAACAACATCTAAGGTGACTAACCAACTTTCTTTTAATTTGTATTGATTTCTTGAAGTAAGCAAAGACAAATCACATAAAAGCTATTTAGTGTCTCTTAATACACACTGAGATTTATCTATCACTGGTCTAAGGAATATTTCAACATAAACTGATAATGGATGGGTAACCCATCCTTGACCTGATACTATGGGTCTGAGCTGTGGGTTTTTTTTTTTTTTTTTAACAACATAATGACCCTGGTTATCAATGTACTCCCATAATTGTCTTTCCATGGAATGAGCTGTCTTTTGATTTTTAACTAGTGTTGTATCCATTCTCCAAGGCTGCTGAGGTGGGAGATCCCCAACCCTAGAATGTCTAGGGTGACCAAATTATTGTCTGAGAGGAATGAAGTATAATGCCCACATATCAAAATTCCCTGTGCCATACCAGCATTAATAAAAAGATAGTCCACTCTGCTGGTGCACCCTAACCCTGCGTACTCTAATCTACAGCAAGGAGGTATAGTCTTTTTCCTCTGTATGTGTTATTCTCTATGCATCAGCCAAAGCAAAATCTGTTCCAAAAAATACTGCTTGTGTGTGATGTGGTGACCTCTTCTTACCCTCATCTATCTAATTCTGTTTTAAGTACAACATTAACATTTTCACCAACAATCATAGTGGCACAGCCCTACTCATACATTCTAGTGACCTGAAAAATTGCCCAAACACATCTACAAAGTCCACATTAGAGCCATAGAAATTGCCATTAATAACCACGTCTCTGTTTGTATTCATCCTGAGAATTAGCCATCTCCTTTGATCATCTTTGCATATGTCTGCTAAGTGCCAGTTTAGGGACCGATAGATTAACATTCTAACCCCTCTCTTCACAGACTGTAGCTTCCTTCCTGCCAAATCAAAGTGCAGGTTCATTCATGTGAGCTGATGAAAATTAACTTATTATAGGGTTAGCAACACATTCAACTTCTTATGCCAAAAACATCAATTATTAGGATAGATTGTCCTCAAGTGCAAAGCATCCTTGAAACATGGATACAGTATGACCCTTAACCCCCTACAGTCATGTTTTATAGTTGGTGGAAGTTGTAGCTACGGATAGGGCCTCCAAGTCTTCTGGCATGGGATCTAGAGTCACAAAGTGAATGTCATCATCCTCCTATAGAACAGCAAATCTATTCTGGGATGCCATCCTATGCAAACTCTCCAGACTGGCTCCATGAAAAGGAGGTTTGCATTTGTTTACTATTGGGCATGGATTTCATCTTCTTCTCCACTGGTGTTTTAAATGGAGAAATGAGTGCCCCCTTCATGGCCCTCCTTTTATCTCTCATTCTCTTTGCAGTTTCCATCACTGTTATGTCCCAACATGCTGAGCTAAATGTATTCTGCACTATAAGAGTGTCCACAAAGTTCACTACTTCCTCTGGAGTCTCAAACGATGCTTGTTGACCATTAATGGTGAGAGGCAATGTTGCAGAAAATCACAGGTGACAATGATGCAACAAATTGTTAGGCTTTCTTATAAAGGGGACCATGCCTTTCCTTTTATTAAAGAGAACATTGCTCTTGCCTGGTGCCATATGGATCCCCACCCCTCCAAACATTAACATGCTGCTTAGAGCTCTCTCTTTTTTCCAAACAGTTTCTCTGTCATTAAAATCCAAGAAACATACTATAAAATGCTGTGGTAAGTTGCTCATATGTACCCTTGAGGCCACCCTATGTGCACACTCAATTATGGGAGCATGAGGTAGTTTCAAAGATCTTACCAACTCATTTTTAATAAATTCCAACAGGCTAATACCTTTTTTACCCTCACGAATGCCTAAGACTCAGAGGCTGTTATTGTCTCCTGTTCTTGAGGTCATCCATTTTCAGTTCTAAATGATGTGCTGTTGCTTGCAGTTCTGAGATCGATGTAGAATGCAATGAGGTCAGTTCACATTGCTGTATCAAGTCTTCCTACTGAACTGGCATTGCTTTAGTTAGGCCCTGCATTTGATCTTCCTTCTTCACAGTAGATTTGTTTAATTGCCTGGTATCCTGCAACACTGCTTGGGCTAAGCTAGTTAAATTAGACAAGGCCAGCTGAATATTATCATCAGTACCTTCTGGCTCCATGGTTTGTATTTTCACCATCTTTATTTCAGCCCAAAGTGCCTTTGCACACTCCCCACAATTTTAACAGAACCCGACACCTTAATAATGCATAAAACAGTCACTTAAAGAAGTGACTAAGTGCCCCAGGAAGGCAGATATATCACTGAAATCTCAAAGTTACATTTAGTTTTTATCCAATAAGCTCCTGTAATATCATGAACCTTTCAGAAGAGCTCCTCTTCCATGCAAGGTCACTTGCGCATCCCTAGTTTGGCACATGTCCACAGATGTTCTTTGCTA
Organism: Protopterus annectens; assembly: GCF_019279795.1. Lineage (NCBI taxonomy): Eukaryota > Metazoa > Chordata > Ceratodontiformes > Protopteridae > Protopterus > Protopterus annectens. The sequence continues at coordinate 216,647,802 of NC_056751.1, forward strand.
AAAGAATACAGGGTGTAAGTAAAATGTCCTAGGTAGGCCGCCTCAAGGCCCTATACCTGTATTCTGTCTCCTACAGGCTTTTGAGGGGGCTGTATGCCTGGCATACAGGGCATTGTCAGACCCCACTCTGATGGAACTCCTGCATATCCACAAAACAAACACCACCAGAATTACCTGTTCAAAAGACTTAAACCTTGCCTTGTTGCCTGTGATATAAATAGGACCTCCTGGAGAGATAGGTATGTATCCCAGAGACTACCCCATCTATGGAACAGGCTCCCCATCCATGTGAAGCAGAGTTCCTCCCTAACCCAATTCAAGTGCAACTTGGACAATTGGATGGGAAAATGGAAATTCAACCCTGGTTTGGCACCTATGTCTCTAATGCAAACAGGTAACCTGTAAATAGTTCATCTCCCAGGCCAATGCTTACAATTATCAAGGGTATCAGAACTTGTCAGAGATTTGGGATGCATGGCTAGGCTTAAAAAGGCCCTTGTGGTCATTAGCCTAGTAAACACCTATGAACATTGTTGTGTACTGTCTTTGAGGTCACAGAGATAGTTGAAGAAAGCCTTGTGGTTGTCCCTGGCCTAGGAGACTATATTAACTCACTAACTATGGTGGGGCAAAGGGAGCAGCTGCCTCTGGTTCAAGGTGTTAGGGGGTCACAATTGGAATGCTGATCATGCCCCCTAACACTTTGCACCAAAGGCAGCACAATCAGAGATTCCAACTGATTAACAGAGATGTATCTAAAAAAGCACTTCTAGTCATACATGAAGAGCAACAAATACCAAAGAATTGCTACAGTTTATACCAAACATGGAGAACTAGTTAACCAGAAAAAAAGCTTTCTTTACTTTTAAACTGTAGCAAACTGCTTGTTTCCATGTAATAAGTAGTTGCTACAGTTTATACCCCACACAGACCACTAGAGTGCTCATTTTGACTATTAATGCAATATCAGCATTAAAATGCCAAACATGCACTGAAGAGCCATCAGGGGTCAGTCGATCTTGCCCCCTAACACTTTGTGCCTCTTACCTTACCCTAGCTATGCTACTTCCAATCAGTAGTACAGTACTGGTATTCATTTTCTTACCAGCATTTCTAAGTACCAGTACAGAAATGAATAACTGAAGTATATGTGCTTTTAAAAAAGTCTTTGCTTAGTTGAGAAACTTCAGACCAGAGAATGGCGCTAGCCACTAAATGAACTGGCTATGGCTCTATGAATTACATACTTGCATATTGAGACCATTATCAGATGTGAGAAAATTAGGAATCCCCTGTCTCAAAATTGTAGCCTTTTGTGTATGAATCTGTCACTTTTGATTATTTCAGTGTACTTGAAATAACAATTCATACATATTAGTTACATGGCTTCTTTGATTCAACTTTACTCCTGATAGTCATTAGTATTTTCCTTGGAGCCTGAATCATTGGTAATGGATTCAGTTTTACTAGCATGTGATATTCACCTGCAAGGATTCCTAATCCTTTAAGCAAATCCACATTGTCAAGCAAGATATATTGCATGGCTTTTCACAGTATGGGAAATATCTTATATCTATATTCTCAGCACATGCAATGTTTCCTTTTAACTGAGTGTTTTCCACACTTACCTTCTCACAAGCCACCCAACAAAAAACATTAGGAGGATTTACTTATTTTAGTGCTAACATTTGAAAATGAGCCTGTACTTGCACTACAGATATCTGTACGCAGACCAGCAATTTTGACTTTATGCTGCTTCCTGATGCATAGAATAGGTTAACAAAGGGTGCATGGTTCTGTCTTAAGTATTGTCTAATCTGAGTTATCTAAAAGTGTTTTTCTGATGAGATCATTCTATTCTTTACTTATACCTAGTTTAAATTATGCATTTTGTTAATTAATTTTCAGCATTTATTTTTGAACAGTTTACATTGCAATCCTATCTCAGTGCATCACCTGCATTTTCAGAGACCATAGCAGCAACTCTTTTCAGTCACTCTTTCTGGCTCATTTTCAGATTTCTGTTCAACAAAATGAAAGCTTTTTTGAAACTTCTTTATCCATTTGCACATCATAGGAAATAGCCTTTGCTTGCACACGTCCTGTAAAACGGATTAAATGCAGGACATTTCTTCCTATAATGCATATAACAACACCTACTGCAATTTCAAATTCAAATGATATGAGCAGTCTGTGCTTCATCTTGGATCCTTACATGGCTCTATTTTACAGAGGCCTTGCTTTTGCAATACATTGTACTTTATTTTCCACTGTTCTCTTATTGACTTACATTTTGTTTAACATACATTATTTCTGTCGGTTAATTAACTTAGCTACATAACAGCTGTCCTGCTTGCTCTGCACAATTACACATATTGAATAGGGGGAGAAATATTTTTCTTTAATACTTGCCCAATGCTCCACAAATGATGTATCACACATGATGCTAAATCTTATTATGGAATCATAAAGTTCACCAAATTCATAGAGTGGATTAGTTCTTCATCTCTATAATATAAGCTCCATAGCCATTGTAACACTGTGTGCTCTTGTGAATAAAACATTTTGAATAACTAGCAAGTTGTTTCTGGGTCAACAATGATTAATACATTTTCTCTGAGTGCTAATAGTTTGTTTTTTTCTTCTTTAAGAAAAGTAATAAAATTAGAAAGATGTATAGGTTATTCCCCAGCAACATGGAGGAATGCAGTAAAATGGCATCTTCTCAGACTTTTCAGCCAATTCCCTTGCAGTGAAGGAATATCAGATGTCTGGATTCAAACCTTCCTTTTTTCACCTAAATTTCCTTCTTATGGAAAGAATTCAAGGAGGTATAACAGCCAGATTTTCACTAATAATTACACTTGTGTGGTTCCAAACACATGACCATTGAGTTAAATGTATTTCTACACTTCTGCAGATATGTGCTTTTTATTCTAGTAGATATCGCCTCCACTCTAATATCATGTTTGGAAGCAACATAGATAACATACAAACACAGTGGATGTGATCTGATCTGCATGAGGTTTATATTCCAATGGAATTCTCTTACAGAACAGTGTACCAGATGATATATAACCATCACTTCCACACACTAATTTCCCCCTCACCTAATCACCTCTATTCACATTTCTTGCATTACTCTCCATCTCATCTATCATTCTCTCCCCCTCCTCTATTGCCTTCTTCTTTAACTTCTACCCTCCCTCCTTTCTAGGGTGCCTACAATTCCATTCTCTGTATCCTACCAACTAGTAATTCATCCTTTCTAGCCACACATTTCCCACTATAGCAGGCTTCCTATTTAGTTACTACTGTATTTTCATCTTTATATATTGAATTAAGTATGTTTCACCTCCCATCTACAACATTCCGAAATCAAGCTATTCCCTTTTACAGGTATTTTATAACCCCATATCTTAGTGGGTTGTTCTGCAACTGTTATACACTGCAAACAAACTTTTCTCTATTGTGTGTATTGTATGCCTTTGTATACCTTCTGTTGAGTGTACTTTATGACCTTGCATACTTATGGGTTTCTTTTCAACTTGCAATGTACATATTTTATGGCCTGTTATATTTGCGTCTACCCTTCAAAATTTGCTAGAAATTGTTAACGTTAACATTAACATTGTCATTTTATTATTGTGTGTACCCTAAATCAGGTTATATTTGTTTGCATCATTTAAACTGATAGAAATTGTTAGTACTATTTTTAAAACTGAAATTCCTTTTTCTGTAATTTTTCACTGGAGCTTTTCTCCCTGGGCCTCTGCTGAAAAAGGGCTCTCAACCAGTCAGACTATCCCAGTAAACAAAAGTAAAATAAAATAAATAAAATATGTGCATCACTTATGATAGCTCATTAGTGTTAAAGCTATATATCCGAATATGACAGAGGGAATATAACACAGAAATGCAACATGAAGCTAATTTGCAGCACATATCCAAAATGTCATGTATAATAGCAAGCAGCCTACATATTAATTGTTGATTTCTTATTGTTTTGGATAATTTGCCTTTGAATGATTGAATTATGCTACAACAAATCACACCATTGTGGAGAAAAGTGGAAAAATAAAAAAGTGCACCACACGTTTGTACAATGCAACACATTGAGAAACCAACTACAACATTAAATCTGTGATCTGAAGACACTCGTCTACCAGTGTTTGAACCACCTGCAACTATGCTGTTTTGAATTGGCTTATTCTATAATATTTACACTTGTGCTCTACAATTTTCTTCAGAATCTTTAACCTGTTTTAAGGAATGCAGTCTACGTCTTAGCTACAATTTTAGTGGTGTAGTTCACTTGCTCTACTACAGATACAGCCAATTAATGAGTTACTGTTTTCTTGTGCATGCATGCGTGTGCACGCGCCTGTGTGGTGTGTGTGTGTGTGTGTGTGTGTGTGTGTGTGTGTGTGTGTGTGTGTGTGTGTGTGTGCTTATGCACTAAAATTTTAACAGTATGTAATGACTCTCTTTGAAAATCAGGACATGACGAATTACAGTTCCACAAAACTGAACTAATAAAATGTAAGCTCATCTATCTGAAACTCAACAACTGGTAGGAAAGGTCATTCAAGTAATAATCGAGCCACCTCATCTTTCCAGGCACTTAGATCTTCCAAGCTTTTATGATATTTAGTTACTTTTATTAACCAGTTTAGTTGATTCTTTAAGGATACTTAAGGTGGTATTTTTACAGATTGGGGATATTTGGCCAGGGTAGTGAGGAAATTCTCATATTCTGTTCCTGTTCATGGAGGACAGGAGAAGATCCATGATGAAGGAAGGAGATATGCTGAAGCAGAATGTAGCTGATAATAATTCAGATGCAGAAGAGAAAAAAAACAGAATCTAGATTATAGACATTAAAGATAAAGGAGGGCTACTGATTATATTGAACTAAATGCTTTGTTATTCTTTGAATTCTGTTGGTTCAATTATGGATACTATGAAGTGGCTACACTGAAAACCACTTTTAGTGAATGAAAAACAAAGTAGTTGTGAAGGCATAAGACTCTTTAGCTGTACCATGCAAGGGGGGCCCCTTCTTTACTGAATAACTTTCATATACTAACTCCATCTGTTTGGAGTTCTTTTCCAAATATCAGTAAGAAGAGGTGTCATATAATGATGATAACAGAAAGGAAGGATTAAGTTCAATAATCCATACTGTGTTTTATCATCTATACATCTGTTTATGGCTTGTGTTTTATTTAAAGTAATATTTAATGCCAGGAAAAAAGTTATGGGGAAAGCAAAAGGAATATATGGACTATATGGATAAGTTAGTAGAAAAATAATAATAAAATATGTGAAAATTGTGTAATTATATCTCAAACGTTAACTGAATAATTGCTCCTCGTTGCCTCAGCTCCTAAAAAAAGACTTTTCAGGTTTTTTTGCTTTAAATAAAAAAAAAATGCTATCCCTCTTTTACTTTTGTCATTTTGTCCTTTTTTTAATGATTGTAAAAACAGG
>NC_056751.1:216658294-216700794 GCF_019279795.1 Protopterus annectens
AAGGGGTAGACTTTGTGATACATACCTGTCTCTCCAGCAGGTCCTATTTATATCAGAGGCAATGTTTTAAGTCTTTAGAATAGGTAATTCTGGTGCTCTTTGTTTTGTGGATATCCAGAAGGTCCATCAGAGTGGGGTGTGACAATGCCTTGTATGCCATGCATAGCCATAGGTCTCACACATCAACAGCCTACAGGAGACATAATACATGAATATGGCTTTCAGGTGGTCTGCACAGGACATGTTACTAAGGCCCTGTTTTCTTTTAGTTTTGAACCTCTGTGCTTGTTCCAATTGTTGGATATGCCTGGTTAGGTACATACCAAAAGGGACATTGTATTCAATGATAGGTGTGATGAATTCTGAATACAGTAAAACAATAACATCCTTTGACTCTTTGATGTCATACCTTCCTTTATAAGTTGAACAACTGAAGGCTGTTAAATATATTATTGGATATGGAAGAAACTGAAAGACCATGAGACTTATTTTATATAGGACAAACTATATGTCCAGTAAGAGAACGTATTTAAAACCATCTGAAAAATAAGGAACAAATCATGAAAAGCTCTGTTGCCATCATCAGACAATTAGAGCAAGAAATCTGGACAAACTCATAAATAATAGAGGGACAAAGGCCCAAAAATAGGGAGAAGTGTTAACTATTGCGCTTCCAATCATAGAAAGTTGATGGAGTAACAGGTTTTGCATTAACATGAATTTTCTGAAGAGAATGAAGTTTGAAACTCAAATGTCTGCCATTATTTTCCAACTTCAATGCTCAATGACATGCCAGTCATTTGCCAGAAAACCAAAATGTTATGAAGAAAAGAGAAAAAAATATGAGGCAAAAATTCCATCGGGACCTGAGAAAACGTGGGCGACTGTTTCTTTAAACTGCTCGCTAAATTGCTTACAAATAGTGTGTGGAGTTTGGTTAGACACAACTGGATTTATTAACTACTAAAATCAGCAGTCTTTTGGAAACTACGATACCGACTACTATCACAATGGATCATGTTAAAAACTCTGAGGAGAAGACAGAGAGTCTTTTCCAACCTGAAGACCTTAAAGGAAAAACAGATTATACAGAAACTTCCAAAATTTCAAAAGGATTTGCCGAGAATACTTGGTTACCTTGACAAAACTCAATGCGTAAACTGCGTTTCAAGAAAATGTTGAACTTGATAACACCAAGGAATATGGACGGTCGTTGGTAAGAATGACGACGTGCACAATTTTAATAAAAGTAAAAGTATAGTAAAAAGATCCCTCTCTCCAACGTGATGTAAAGAAAGACGTTTTGTTAAAAGAACTTCTGACATCCCGACAGCCTAGTTTGTTGACTTTAATAAATAATTCGCAGTTACTCTTGGGAGGAGGGATGATGTTCCGGTAACTGCAGCGCATTTATTACAAAAGGGTCGTGCCCACTGTAAAATTGCCAATAACCGATTTAAAAGTTGATCTTGCCATTGTTAAGAAAATTATAATTAAGGCATTATGTTGCGTATAAGGAGATAACTTGATTATGTGTTCATGGGATGTATTAGTCAAACAAGCTAATTCAAAAAGTGAAAAACATTGCAGCCCTCATGTTACTAATAAATTGCCATCATTTTTTAATGTGGTTAAAAATAAATCATTGATTACAGTTTTGAATGGTATCATTTGGGCAAATGTTAATGGGAAGCTTTGACTCTATTACAAAATGATACTGATTTAATGAAACCAGCTGACGGTAGTGGGCAATATTGCATTAATGTCTAAGGAATTGTTCTTGAAAATGTGTTATGATTTGTTTAATAATGAAGTGGAATATATAAGACTGAGTGATAATCCGCTGAACATGATGCAGAACATTTATAGTAGTTTAATTGATCCATCACTGAAAAATTGGGGGCAATGAATTTTGTTTGAGACGGTTGAGACCTATGTTACCAATGTTTTACGTGCTGCCAAAAGTAGATAAAAATATTAACTTTCTCCCAGGTAGACTTGTAGTTTCGCAAATAAGGAGTCCCGTGGAATGTGTGGGTATAGTGTTAGATCTACTATTGCAACCTTGTGTTAGAACGAGGATTGAAATTGTATGTAAAAGATTCTTCTATGTTTTTGAAGATGCTAAAAGATGAGAATTGGCAACAAGGCTGTACTGTTGTTACAATAGGTGTTTCCGATTTGTATACATATATAAAACAAGATTTGGGGTTTGATTGCTATTAAGTATTTTTTACATCAGGATGAATTGCAGAAAGATGTATTACAGTTTATGAGTTTTGTTTGAAAAATAATGATGCTTATTTTAATGGGAAATATTTAAGGCATGAATGTGGGACAGCAATGGAGATAAAGTTTGCCCCGGTGTACGTAAATTGCTTTATGGAACAGTTTGAGGAGGAGATAATCTATAGGCATATGTATTTTTGGAATATGTTGTATTTTTCAATAGATACATATTTGATTTGTTTTGATAGTCAAAGGGGGGGGGTGTAGGAGTTTATAAGATTTATTGAGAGAATACAAGTTAATTATTTTGGATTGATGTTTACCTTCATTAGACAGGAATAGATAATTTGTTTTTAGATGTTGAGATTTGTGTATGGAATGAGGTGATTTGTACTCCTGTGTAGAAGCCCATCACTTCTAATATGTTTCTATATGCTACTAGTGCAATGTATCCCATTTGATTAACTCTTTGCCTTATGGGAAATTTCTTTGAGCGAATTGTTTGTTCATAATAGGATGATTTTTATGAGGTGGAAGAATATATTTATTTTAAGATTAAAAGCTAGGAGTTGTGAGGAACATCTTACTTCTTATTAAGAAGGTATTATGTAATGAAATGAGCAATAGAAGGGTTGCTTATAGCTAGAAATGTTGTTAATGAGGTTTATTTTGTAAAGTGTTACCCTCCCCTTTGTAGAGGTGGCTGTTCAAAAGTTAAGAAAACATTGGAATTTAATTTCTGTAAATTAAATCTTGAGTGATAAACTGAAATGTGTGCCTAGAAATTATATCAACTTGGTGGATAGATTGGTACTTGCAGAGGTTAAGGGAATTGGTGGTGTGTTTCCATAAATATATTTTTTAAAAAACAAGTTTATTGTTTTTAGCATACAAGAGAAATATCATAACAATTTTATACAAGTAATTAAAATAGATATGATTATAACATTCAACAAAATAACCAAAGTATTTACAAAGACATCCACTACAATCAGATCAATTAATTAAACTAAAATACCATGCTATTGAAGTTAAGATTTTTTTAACAAGTTTTGTAAAGTATCCCATACAATATAATAAGATGTTTTTCTAGTAGTTCTTGATTTTATTGTCATCAATTCCATATGGCACACTATAGTCATAACATTTTTAAATTAATTGAACGAAGGAGGTGTATCTGAAATCCAATTTCTGGTTATTATTTTTCTAGCCACTGCTAGAATAGACCATAACAAGGGAAGCTTAACCTTTTTAACACTTTGAGGTACAGGTGTGTTGAATAATATAACAGATTTAGAAATAATAAAATTATCTGTAAAAAGAGCCTGCAAAAAATCATTGATTGACTTCCAATATTCTTTCAATTTTATACAGTCATAAAGCATATGAGCCCAGTCAGCATTAATTTCTACATTACATCTTTTACATAGATTATCTTTATTATTTATTTTATTCATCATCAAAGGTGTATAAAAGGATATATGTAAAAATTTCCATGTAAAAAGTCTCCAGACAATGGAAGACGTAGTTTTGTAGGCAGATTCCAATATATATTGTTTATCTTGTTGATTTGGTGGGTCACCATTAATGGAAGTGAAATAATTCCAGTAGGTATCTACACTGTAAAAAGTTTCTTGTCTGATAATTTTATGTATGTATGAAAGCTTACCTTTATCAGAAACTTTATGTTGTAAATTTAATATCAAGTAATCAGTCAGTGTTGGAATAGATTCTTTAACTGTTATAGATATTAGATCAATTTTATTAATGAGATGTTGTCTAAAGGTCTGAACTTCTAACCAACAAGTTTCTCTTAGATCAAATTCTTGTTTTAAGAAATCTAGATTTTTAACTTTATTATCAGATAGCAACTGATACCAGTACTTTAGATCATTATCTGTAGCTAAATAAGTTCCTTCAGAAGTGGATGACAAAAGCATACCTCGGGTATACATTATAGGGAATATAATAAAATTCCATTCCTTATATTTAGGATGCATGAATATAAAATTACGATAACTAATAATAATGTTTAATGGGTAACTAACTATATATTTAGGTGTAATAGGTGAAGTACAAAATTCTTTTAGTAACCATAGCATGGAGTTATTTACAATCATATTTTATGTGTTAAGGAGATTTTCATGAAGTGAATACTAATTAGTTCCCAGTAATCTTTCCATTTTGCAACATATGACTGATCTATTAACAAAGTAATAACCTTTACAATAGAAGAGATAGTATATAAGTTAAAGTCTGGAAAAGAAATACCCCCTTGAGACCAGCTATTAGTATGTTTCTTTAATGCAATCCTAGGTCTATTAGGTGCCCATAGGAAATTTAACATTAGTGCATTTAATTTTTTAATAATTATTTTTGTAGGTGGGAGTATTATTGATTGTATTAAGTATAATATCTTGGGGAATATTATCATTTTAATAATTGTAAGTCTCTCTTCCATAGTAAAAAACATATTATTCCAGGTATTGAAAAGATTTTGTATATTAAGAAGACAGGTATTATAATTATTATGTATAATAGATTTAATATCTTTAGTTAATATTATACCTAGATAAGTTATCTGACCTGAATTGGGTACATGTTTAGTAAAATCACTAATGAGAACATTTTTTAGTGTATATATAGGTAGTATTTTAGTTTTTTCTTCATTAAATATTAAACCAGAAATACTTTTAAAATTCATCATTTTATCAAATAGAGACTGCATAGAAGAATTAGATCCTGCTGATGTAATTAGAACATCATCTGCAAAGAGTTGAATTTTAGATGTTGTATTTTCATCTATTTCAAATCCCTCTATATCAGTACAATTTCTGATCAGATTAGCCCAAGGCTCCATTATTAAAGTGAATAATAGTGGAGAGAGTGGACACCCTTGTTTTGTACCTTTAAAAATGGGTATTTTTTGTGAGACATATGTTCCTATCTTAATATAAGCCAATGCTCCTTTGTATAGATGCTCAATTAGATTTACAAATGCATCTGAGAAGTTTGTGCACTTCAGTAAGGTAAACAAGTAGTCCCAACTTACTGAATCAAATGCTGAACTTATATCGAGACTAATAAGTGTTAAATCTTTCTTTCTCCTATTTGCAAAGTCAATTAATGTTAGAGTTCTCCTTATATTATCAAAAGTATTTCTATTTACAATGAAGCCTGTCTGATCTCTATCTATAATGCCAGGGATGATTGTCTTCAATCTATCAGCAAAAATACTCATAAACATTTTATAATCAACATTAAGTAATGAAATGGGTCGATATGAAGTACATCTAGTTGGGTCTTTATTAGGTTTTAAAATTGGCAAAATAAATGTGTATTGCCAAGATGGGGGGGGTTATTAGCTCATTTTGGGCCAAAATAAAAATTTTATGTATTAATGAGTATGTACTTTTAGAAAGAATTTTATATATCTCTGGTATAATACCATCATTACCTGGTGCTTTGTTTGATTTAAGCTTGTTTATTTGTGTAACTACCTCTGTATATGAAATACTTTTATCCAATAGTTTAATCTGTTGTTTATTAAGTTTTTTATTCATGTTTGTAGTTATAAATTCCTTTATTTTATCTTTAGGTTCCATGTTAATGTTATTATGATTAATTTTGTGAAAGTGATTTCTAAATTCATCTAGTATTTCTGGTAGACTAGAAACATTCTCCTTTTTGTTAGTTTGAAAATTTCTTTGATATGATTTTGCTTATTCAACCTTTTGTTTTGTTTTAAGTCTATGTAAGTATTTGGGGCTTATTGAATAAGACAAAAACTTGTATTTCTCTAAAGTTATTTTAACTTTATGAGTTAAAATTTCTTTGTATTTCTCATTTAGTTTGTTTATTTCTTCAATGACTTTCTTATCCATAATATTTTCTTTATTATTATGTTTATAAGAGTCTAATTTACTTTGAATATCTAACAATTCCTTATCCCAAGATTTCCTTTTATTATTATACCATCTGATACTTTGTCCATATAGATATGATTTTAAAGCATCCCAAACATAAACAATGGAGACTTCAGGAGTATTATTTATGTCTAGAAAATGTTGTACTTCTGAAAGTATATATTCTTTATAGTCTTTTAGTTGAGTTAAGTATGCTGGTATCCTTTTGATCTGAACATTGTAAGTATTTTTTATCATGAACTCAAGAACAATTGAATTATGATCAGATATAGGACATGAAATTATTTTAGAGTTAATTAATTCTGTTACCATCTGGTTAGAAATAAAGACTCTATCTATTTTTGAATAAGTTTTGTATCTGTTAGAAAAAAAAGGTCTATGGTAATGATTTTGAGTCTGTCTGATTATTAATATCATTTAAATGATAAGAATTAACAAAAGCCTTTAAATGTTTTGCATTAGATGTAATTTTCCTTTTTCCTATAGTAGTAGTATCATTTTCATGTAGGACACAATTAAAGTCACCTACCAAAATAATATCTCCTATAGAGAATGATATGATCTTATCAAGATGGTATTTCACTGTATTAATACCAATTCCAGGTATCCAATATACATTGATTAATGTATAAGTCTTCCCATTAATTTGTATTGTAACCATGCAAAACATTCCTTTATCATCTTGATAAGACTTAATATTTTTAGGAATGGGCATACTTTTATTCCATAAAATAGCCACTCCTCTTTTTTTCTGAGACTGCTCTGAACTAACCAATACTATATATTTATTTGTGGCTAATTTATCAATATCTTTTTTCAGGAGATGGGTTTCTTGAAGGAATACTAAGTTGGCCTTATGTAAATTAATGTATCTTATTAGGCTTGCCCTTTTACATGGATTATTCAGTCCATTAATGTTTAAAGAAATTCCTTTTAGAGAAGTCATTTGGCATTTTTAAAACATATAAAACTTATAATCAAAATAACAATTAACAAAATAAGTAATGTTATACCTCCTCCTTTAGGTGTACCTTTAGATATAGCTGTATTTATTGAATCTCTTATGGGATTTTGTATAAGATTCAATTTTGTTTGTAGTGACAATGAGCTTACAAAATGTATTGTGGATGTCAGAACTATATACATACAACAGTGAACAAAAGAAAATAATGTAAGGATTAAACCTTGCACCCAGCCTGGAGTTAAAAACTCCAACTTAGAGTAGTACATACTACTCAAGTTAACCCCCTACCCTAAGCAGCAGTACCTCAGCTGCCACCTTATCAATTTAATACTAATTATTATTAACTTAAATTAACAACTTTCAATTAGATTATCTGGTAAGACAAAGCTACACATTTGATAAATCAGCATCATATAAACAAATAGAAACTTTTAAAAACAATTCATACTGCTACGTACATCTATTTAATATAATACATTTATACTCAAATAGCATTCAAATAAACTTGATATTAGGAACCAAGAAGAGAGAAAGAAATAAAAGACGTGAGAGAGGGAGAGAGAGAGAAAAAAAAAAGGAGGGCATATCTACATATTAATTTATGCAAAGTTTGTAAAAATAAGTTCTGGTGTTCATTTAAATCAATAACTTTGGCTATTATGGTTCAGACATTACATATGTTAAGATGTACCTATTTTCTGTCATAGAAATGCAGTTAACAGCTTCCAAAAGACTTTAAATTACTTGTATCAGAGCTTTTTTCTCATACTTATTATTGCCAATAAAATAAAATATTATATTTAGAGAAATTGTTATAAATCATACTGAATAGCTATGTAAATTCTCAGAAATACTTGCATTATTGTGAAGAAAGCCATCTGTATTTTGTTTATCTGAACTGCTGCTTTAAAATATGTCACATGACAACTTCTTCCAAAATAAAGTCATAAAAATATTTATGCTTGTCAGTCAGATAAATCAAATGAATTATAGCAATGTATATGTTTAAATCATAAGTTTCTTACATACATTAATATGTCGCAGTCAAGTAAACTTTCAAAAACACATGTATAAATGTTTCACTTTCTATGTCTTCTAAAATATCACATTTGCTTACTATGAGATACTGAATCATTTAAAATCATTATAACTTTCATATTTTATAAATTATAACATGAATAAATAAGTAGTTATAAAAGATAACTCACATTTAAATGTTATAGAGTTTATTTTCCATCGCAGAGTCGCATTTGCAGCAGTTCTACTTCCTGGTAGAGTGTTCTTCATGAATCTGCGATGTGTCAGTGTGAATTCAGGGGTCAAAGTTCAAATTGACTGCTTTCAGCTTCTCTGCGTGAATTCTGAGAGTTGAAGCTTTTAAAACAACTCGAGGACACTATTCACGAGGTAACCCACATCTCAAATTGTCTCCCTTAACATTCTGGCGGGAATTTTGTTAAAAACAAGTGACTGACATTCATTTAGCAATATAAATGAAGCTAAACATAGCAAAACCTTTGCGAAGTATTTTACATGTTATTACAGCCTCTATGAAAGTGAAACTAAGCCCACAGTTATTAATATGTAATAGAGCTAATTATTTATGCCCCAATTCAATTTTTATACAAATCTTATTATTTACTGTATCAGTATGATCAAAAGCATGTGAATATATTAATATGAAAGAAAATAAAGAGAAAGAACAGAAAAAAAAGAGAGTAGAAAATAAAAAGAGAGTAGAAGAAAAGATAAAAAAATGAAAAAGGAAGCTATAAAAAGTATCTACAGTGGAATATTACTTGCTGTTTATATTAATAAAGATGAATATGAAACATACTATTTACTATTATTTAGTTCTAATTATTATTAGTTAAAGCATGACAAATTATTTGTAAACAAGTATAAGCAATATAATCAAGGAAGTATAATTAGCAATAGCATTTAAACAACATATATACTTTTTTACAAGGAATAAATAAGCTATTATTCCATTTATCATATTTTCATTACACTTCTCTCCCTGCCCTCCCCCACCCCTTACCCACTACATAATCTAAATAGAATGTCATTATTTAAAATAAAAGAAAAGAAGAAAAAGAAAAAAAATGTATCAAGTTACTAACCTTAGTTCTCTTTGTCAGAAAGAGAAACATATTGAATGATAGCTTGTTATTAGTTCCTCAGATATTTTGACTGATTATGAAACAAAAACAGATCTTTGTACACAGAAAATAACTTTGATTAAATCTTTTTCAGAATATTTGTGGCTTTATGAAAATGCAGTAACTATATTTAAAAAGATTAATAGTGAAGAAAAAAAAGAGAGAGAAAAAAAAAAAGAAAAAAAAACATAGAACAAGTCATTTGTTTTTTAGTCTCTTTTTCTTCTCTGAAGTCTTCCATGAAGTTTCTGTTGCCAACCTCTTTAATGAAGGACTAGCCCATTCCATTGCCTCTATTTTATCCAAAATCTTATTTTTTTTGATAAACAGCAATGCAGAGTCTAAGTCATCAAAAATTTTAGGACCATCAGGAAGGAAGATTTATAGCTTGGCAGGAAACAGAAGGTAGGTTTTAAACTGTGCTTTCTTAAGCTCCCTTTTTAATGGCAGGAAAAACTTTTCTTTTAGTTATTACCAAGGAAGAATAGTCATTGTCAAAACGCACAGTTGCCTCATTAATTTTAACAGGAGCTTTAGCCCAAGCAGATTTAAGTACCATCTCTTTATCAAAAGATGATAGAAATCTAACTATAACTGATCTAGGATACTTCTTGTTAGAGTTAGTATTAGCTATAGATCTATGGGCTCTTTCGATACCAAAAGAAAATGCTTCTGGCAAGTCTAAAGTTTTAGGGAGCCATGTTGTTAAAAAAGAAGTAATATTGTTACCTTCAATATTTTCTGGCAGTCCAAAAATCCTAATGTTATTGCGCCTAGATCTATTTTCCAGGTCATCAAGCTTTGTTTGTAGATGTGTATTTTGTTTCAGCAAAAACTCAATGTTGATTTCCTCTTCTTGGATTCTATTTTCCATGTCATTTACAGTCTCTTCTATGCCTGTAATCTGGGTCTTCTGTTGTTGCAAGTCTATATGTAACAAGTCTATTTGTTTTGTAGTTTTTTCTTTGAAGGTATCAATTTTATTATCCAGTTTATCCATCTTAGCAGTAAGTTGCTGGATTGTAGATATCAGAGACTGAAGTTCTTTCTTGATGCTGGAATCTTGAGAATTTGTCTTACTGGAACTCATTTCAAACAGAGAAACTGACAAGAAAATTTCCAAGGTGATTTCTGACAGGAATATTATTAAAATTGTCTTTCTTTTTTAGATATTATTCAAGAAATAGATAAACCAAACATATTTAGAAAGAAAATTACTTCATAAACTAATTTTAAAGCAATTATTTCCTGTCAGTAAAGTGAAATTGGTGGAGCTGAAGAAATCTGCTGCTATCCTGTGTTCATCCTTGGCCACGCCCCCATTCCTTCTTTCCATAAATATTTTTGATTGCTTTATAAAAGCAGTGGTTTACTGTCTTAAATGCCTATGTGATTTATGTTGTGTAGAACAAACTATACACTGTAAAAGGGAACATATTTTGCATCATCTGACAGATGTACAGAACAAATAATTTAAAAGCCCTGTTGCCATGCTCTTTGAAAAGGTATCACACATCAGATAATTCGGATTTAGCTTATATTATTCAAGTGTTACAATTATTATTTATATGGAAATATTTCTGAAGTGCTATTATAGAAAGAAGTCTGGTACATTTTTAAGTATGATACCATTAATGGAGGCTTAAATAGTGAACTAATGATGAAATATTTGTTATGGTATTTCATTGCTTCCTTTCTAATGGAGTAATTACTTAATGAGATATAAGAGCCAGTAGAAGGCATGAAGCCAGGGTGCTAATTTGCTATTTTATTGTTTTAATAAAGGTTAAGTTTTGGAACTCAATTGGACAAACAGATTTCATGTTGTAGTTTAAGTAAATTGGTTCTATGTGGAATTTAAAGAATTAAAGACCATGAGACTTGCGCATGTTAATATGAGTTTATAGGAAAGAGTTAAGTGAACACCAATGCAGAAACTTATAACAAAAATCCAGTCTTGAAGACAAGTTTACTTAAGCATGATATAAAATTATTTTTCAACTGGGAAAAGCTCCACTATACCCTTGGGTTTGGGAGTGATTGTTACCTGCACACCTGCTATATAAATATAGCAACTTTGAAGTTGTACAAGTTCATAGAAAAGAAAATACTTAATTGTGCTTATAATTCTTATTTAAAAAAATGACCCACGTGTGTTCTCTTATTTTTGCAAAGATAAATGTCTAGAGTAATGCCCTTGGCTTAATCTATAAACAAGTGATTTTGTCAACAAGTAGGTTTGAAAAATAAGACAAAATTATGAAACCCATGAGAAGTGCTAAGTTTCTTGCATATGCATTGATATTAGTTTGTTTTTTTCCCATTATCATTATTATGGAGTTCAGGGGGAATCAAGAAGTTTGCAAATGAAGGCAGTTGTGCATTCTGTTCTAAAACTGACAAAGATTCCTGCATGTATCTGCAGAGTTGCTAGCAGTCTTTTAACTCATTGCTGACTTTGTTTCCATGGAAACAGGCTGTTGGCAGGTACAAGCAATTAATTTGGACAGTTCTGAGCATTCTTTGCTGAGGGAAATACACAATTTAAATGTACAAAGGCAATCAGTTAAGTGAAAAGTAAAGTATGAAATTATTAGAAATGAATAAGAGATAGCTTCCCTAGCACCCTTAATACTGTAATGCATTTAATAGAACAGTGTGTAGTTGTGTTTTATTTAAAGATATCCAATGCATATTTTGTTAGGGCTAAAAGTTAATGCTTTCTGGAAGCATATAAGTTGTTTTTCACATCTGAGAGGGGAAGAGAGAGAAGAAAACAGAGCAGTCAGTGTAAGGGGGAACACAGGCTGTGACATGTGCTTTAGCATTGTTAACCTTAATTTTAGCTTAGGTAATGCCTGTGAGTGCAGTTGTCGATTTGAGGCAGTCGTTTCTATCAGGAGAGTTAAACTTCATTTTTTTTTGTATGTGCATAGTTTTGTGTGTTTCTTTAAAGTTAATAAGTTATGTGCATGTTCTGAAAATGTACTTTTTATTTGAGGGTTTTCATGGAAACAAAAAGTCTTGAAAGTGGGCCATAGTTTCAAATGGAGATGACAAGAAACAACTGTACAAAAAATCAGGCTGCCAAACAGTGTGAGCATGTAACACAAAAGTAGGAAATACACATTCAAAAAAACTGTCATGTATAATAGGAGGAAACAGTAACTTTTTATTGTAATGGCTACACAATCTATATTATTTTGGAACATAAATGGTCGTACAAGTATAGACAAAAAGGAAATAATGTTAAATTATATTAAGAAATGCAGAGTGCAAGTATTAGTACTGCAAGAGACACATTTGGAAAGAAATCACCATATGAATTTGACAAAGAAAGGATTTCAGGATGGCCAATACAACAGAATATCGCGGACAAAAGAAAAGGGGAGTAATTATTCTAATTGCTATAGGTGCTGCAATAGCAATAGAAGATAAAAAAAGTCAAACAATAGTGGAGTTGTGGTAGTAAGGAGTATTGGCAAGGGTGGAGGAGGATTGCACTGGCATGTATTTATATTCCACCAGAAACAGCTATTATGGAGCTTAAGAAATTATTGGGAGAAATAATCAGCTTTCGCCAGGGAATATTATTTATAGGTGGGAAATGGAACTTGATTGCAGCAGTGAGAATACATCTTGGGAACCTAGAAGAGAAAACATAAGAAAAGAAGGTAGATTTCTGAAGAAATTTATGAAAATACTTGGTATGGAAAACATGAATTCAGTAGCAAGAACTCAGAGAATTTACATATTATTTCCCCAAGGTACAATAATTTGGCTAGACTAGACAGAAATTATATTCTAATCTACAGGAACATGTACACTCAATTGTAATCTTTGACACACATCCAGTAACTAAGATAAAAATGCAGGGTAATTAAATAAAAATGAGATACTTGCACTTTCCAACCTACCTGTTAAAAAGAGAGGTATTACAGAAATGGGTAATGGAAATTATTTGAGTTATTAGAAAATATATAACTATTTTCAGAAATTATACATAGTAAGTGGGTTAAAATGAAGATGGAGTTTAAACATAGGTTAGAAATAAAAGAGAAAGTGATATGGTTAATAAGTAATAGGAATTATTTAGAGTAGCTGACCAAAGTTAAAGTATTGTGAAATAAGAGGAATCTCAAAGAACAAGAAGAGGTGCAACTGCAGAGTAACAAAGATAAAATAGGGGAGTATATGGATAATATGTTCGAGTTCAGAAAGATCGCTGCTACACAACAGTTTTTTGATAACCCACAGAGCACAAAAACATTTAGCAAAATGACAAGCAACAGAAAGTAGAAGGAGTTGTCTCTAAACTTGGGGAGCCTATGACAAGAAAAAATAGCCACATATTCTGTACAGATATTAAAGATATTTTGGAAATATTATGAAAATCCATATAAAGCAGAGAAATGTGCAAATCAAGAGAGCACAAATAAGTCTTAATTATGCCAAGGTCAGAGGTAGATGGTGCTCCTCAATTAACACTTAAGACAGGAGGAGATGAGACAAAAATTGTGATGTGTATTCAATTTCAGGAAAGTCTCCAGAGCAGATGGTATTCCTGTTAATGTTAGGTGGGAAGAAAATGATAAAGATGTGGAAAAATTTGCTTGGCAGTATTTTAAAAGGAAGGGAAGCACCATCATCTTGGAAGAAAGCTGTGGTGGCTGTAATACCTAAGCCTGGTAATGACCCATCAAACCCAGCTTCATATAGACCCATTTCAATTTTAAGCCATGATTATAAAGTGTTTATGTCTATACTAGCCAAGAAAATAGCAAAGTTGATGCCAAAATTGATAAGGATGTATTTGGTTTTGTTTATAGGAAGCAATCATTTCACAATAAAACAATGATAATCCAGAGGGGCGCAGACAGCAAGAAAATACCACTGTTGTTAGTGGGTCTTGATGCAGAAAAAGCATCCAGCGGAGTAAGCTGGGACTTTATGAGTAGGGCAATGAAAGCATTTGTTTTCCCTGATACAATAAGTAAGATTAATTAGAAAGCTCAGAGGCAAGAATTAAAGTGGTAGGATTTCTTTCTATATTGTGTTTGAACAGAGGAACCAGGCTGGGGTGTCTTGCTTCCCTATTTATTTGCTTTATATTTAGAAATATTGGCATAGAAAATAAGGGACTCTGAAATTCACAGATATAATTGATATGATAATCAAGAACAGTTGACTTTATTTGCATATGATATTATTTTGTACCCGATAAATCCATATAAAAGACATCTGGGTATTGTTAAACATTTCCATACAGTTTCAAGTCTTTTCAAGATATAAAATTAATGAAGATGAAACAAAGACTGTAGCTGTAATGGGGGTCGAAGCCTGGATGGCCAACTGACAGCAGCACTTTTTTTAGAGCTCCACAAAAATAGCCTAAAAAACAGGAAAATAATTAATTTCATCAAACAAAAACAACTAAATGCCATTGATAAACTTCTGTTCTACTTGTAAACTAATTTTCGTAACATTTCATCAATATTTTCCTGTCAAAACAATTTGGAGATTATTACTACTTTGTGAAAATGAGCAACTCAAAGAAATCACACACTGAAACCATCTTGAGGAAAGAAATCCAACTGATGTCTTCCACACTACAGGAGCTATCCTTGAAAATGGATGGATTTAAAGACAATCTTGAAAATCTAAGTGAGAACTGCCAAAAACAAACTGGTGTCTTCAAACAATTATTACGACAACAAACAAAAATATCTGACATTGAAACCTCTCTCTGTGACATAGAAGGGAGACTGAAGGAGGAAGAAAATCAAAATGAATTCCTATTGCAGCAAAACAACTGGCTAATCAACAAGATAGATGATCTAGAGAATAGAGAAAGATGAACAAATATCAGAATAATATTTGGTCTCCCAGAGAAAACTGAGGGTGAGGACATTATTTTATTTTTAAATTTGTGGTTACCTGAAATCTTAGATTTAAAAGAAGGTTTATCCATGGCATAGAAAGGGCTCATAGAGCCATAGGAAAGCCCATATCTTCCTCATCTAATGCTTCTCCAAGATCAGTTGTAGTAATGTTTTTATCATCTATCGACAATGGCTGTAGCTGTAAATTGCATAAACTGGAAACACTTGTTTATGGATATGGATAGTAAGATACAAGCAGTGAAAATATTTTAGTTCATTTAGTTTAGTCAGGCATATTTTATCAATCAGATGAAAAGTTGTGGACAGAGCTGAAAGAAATTATCCGGAAGGGGAAGAGGGCAACAGTTAAGTGGATAACTTGATCCTTCCAATAAAACAATGTTGTTTAGGAGTACCAAATTTGGAGTAATATTTTAGAGCTACACAGTTAAAGTTCATGTATATAACACAAGCAAAAGGCTATAATTCAAAGCTGAAAGGGATAATGATGAAGCGGGGGTGGTATTCAAGAAGTAAGGAGAGAGTGGGATTTTGGATGCAGATCCTTAAGCAGAATAATAACTGCCATACAGAATGTTATAATTAATAAAGTAACAGAAAGTATTCTAAGAACAAAGCCAACGTGAGACTGGAGAAAGATTTTGCCAAGAGGGATGACTGCAAGTAGGAGTACAGGAAAAAGGCAAGAGAGGGCTGGAATTTACTGGAGAAAACTGGCAAAGGAACCAATGTATTGGGAGCAAATGACTAGAAAGGGAAAAGTAATAGAATGGGATGAGACCAAGAAGACATTTGGAGTCCAGGCTACTGACTGCCTTCTTCACCAGAGACTGATATCAGAGCATAGGTAAAGAGAAATGGATAGGGGAATCTTAAGTGAAAGACCTGCTCTTGTAGAGTTTTTAGTTAAGTCTAGCACAGACGCTGATGTTAAGAAAGGGATAATAAGTGGGGCATATAACATATTGTGTGATAATGATAAAAATTAATCAGAGGAGGATGAAAAGATTTTGAAGAGAGATTGGATAAGTAATTTGCAAGGGGAGAATGGAAGGACATATCTCTGGCTTCCAAGGCTTAGTATTTTTGCTTGGAAGTGTTTGCACATATATTTTTATACCCCAAACAAACTTCAAAGAATTTTTCCTCGGGTAGATGGTAATTGGAGGTGTGATGGGGAAGAAAGGGGTAACTGGAAGCATATGTTTTGGGAGTGTAATGAGTTGGCAGATTTTAAAACTTCTCTACAGCGTACCCTGTCAGAAATATTGGGTGAGTAAATAGCTGTAAAACAGGGAATGGTTCTTTTGAACTGAAACATGGGATCTGAATTGCCTAGACATGGTAAGGCCTTGTTAAGTTTAATTCTGGTGGTGCCAAAAAAGCAGTTAATAGAAAATGGAAAATAGAAATCAAAGTCTAAACCAACTGTATATGAAGTATTGAATATTGTAACATAGATAAAATAACTAGAAGCGAATAACTAGAAAGAGCAAATTACACAGAAATAAATGGAAATTATGGGAACAATAAATGCAGATAATATTCAGAAGGAGTGAAGTTTAAGGGAAAGCAGGATTTGAGCAATTTATGTAATGTTGGCCTGAATAGTTATATAAAAAAAACATATGTGGTGCGTAATATATGCAAGTGGAAACATATTAATATAATTTGTTCTTTTATATTAATGCATGTTTGCCTATATCTTAGGTGATAATTTAATAAAGGTGTTAAAAAAAATTCTGCCCTCTTTTCTGCTTTTGGAATTCAGTATCTTGAGCTTATCTTTTAAGTCCTAGCTTCTTCATCCAGTAGAAGCTGAGGTTATGGAAATTATGCTCAAGTCTACTTAATGTATGTAACTTATTCTTATTGTCCTACTATAGCAGTTAAGATTGCACTACAGTAATAATTATACTTGTTTACACTCTTACCATAGCTCATCTTTGAAGTTCCTAAAAGAAACATCTTCTATGCATTTACCTACCTAAGAAAATAAAAACTTGTATACTGCCACCTTTTAACGGTACACATTGTGACACCATATGTACTGCATCTGAAAAAAATCTTCCTTTGCATAGTAAGTACTGTGCTAACTGGAGGTGGCTGTCAGTTCACACCAGGGGTCATCATCCAGCACTTTAGACACAAGCACATCATACTGTGCTCGGCATCTTTAACTTATGCCCTGTAAAATAACGATAGGGTGTCAAAATTTGTCATATACATTTGGGAAGCATGGCTAGGCTTAAAAAGACCCTTGGGGTTCTCAGCCTCGTTGTCATTTATGAATTCTACCACACAAAACTGCTTTGTAACTCTTAAATTTGTCAATTCCCCCTCCCAAGATGGTCCTATGCTCTGAGGGTTTGATTCTCTGTGAGACTTAAGTGCTTGTGCACATCAGTGATTTATCCCACTTTGCGAGTGGCATACACGGCAATCTTGTAAGTATAATTACATATCACTGAATCATCATCAACCCCTTTCTCACACTGTCTACATCAAAACGGGGTGCCATATCAGCAGTTGCCATCTCTTTCTCAGTTCACTGCCACTCTCCTACTTTATTCGATGGTCTTGCCTGACTGTTGCAGGTCTTTTCATTTACAATCTATCCATCTCTTTACAGGATGCCCTCATTTCCTCATGTTTTCTTCCTGTCGCTCCAAAATCATCTTCAGCAGATTGCCTTTTGCTTTCCTGCACATGTGCCCAAACCACAGTATTTTTTCACCTTCTTTGCAATTGGAGATACTTGGGATTCTGCTCTGATATCCTTTCATCATCCATCTCACAGTGTGCATCCTTTCTGCCATCTGAGGCACTGAATCTCCATCAACTCTAGCGTCCTCAACTGCTCTGCCTCCTGTACTATGCTGTAGTTCTGGTTGCATCACTGTTTTGTACACTTTACATTTCAGCTCCTTAGACATTCCTGTGTCACACACTACCCTCTGAGACTCTGTGCTATTTAGCTGCAGTCCCTCTGATTCTAGCTTGTACCCCCTCATTCAGACTTCTCTTCAGCTACCCATCACCAATACTTAAAGCTCTTAACCTGTTCTTCTATTTTACTCTCTGTCTCAGTTTTCAGCTTCTTGCGATTTCCCCCATTTATTGTCATGACAACTGTTTACATGTACTCAGTTTTATCCTGAGTGCTTTCAATTTTGCATTCCATTCCCCTATCATTTGCTGAAGTTCTTACTCAAAGTCTGCTTGTAATGCCACTTCATCTACATACAGCAGCTTTATTAATCTGCCCTCTCCAACCTGCTTACTAATGTAGCCCATCACCCCAATGAAAAACTGTGAACTCTGAGCTGAACTGTGATGCACACCCTCCTGGACACCTGTGTGTGTGTCCAGGTACCATTTCCTTTTATGTCATCAGGTCCTTGTACATATGCAGAGGATATGTTCCTTTTGATATGTACAGTTCTCAGTACAAACATCAGTGGCATTTTTTTCAACATTCTTTCAAGTTTCACCTGTTACTATGTAACAGTTTATAAGTTACATTGTTTTAGAAATAATTCACATATGGAAATGTTGCATATCTTTATAATTACTTGCAAAAATACCAATATCTCCAGTACTGTGTAGTATATATTGACAGTAGTAATGCATTTTTTGTCTCCCATCAAGACATTTCATACCATACCTGTCAATGACATATAGCCCTCAGTTTATGAGAATGTGAATGTAATGTGATAACATGAAAAATGAGGCAAACAGATTAATATCTCTACTGCAGGACATTCAGTTTTAATGCCATGTTGTTGCTTACACATTTCCCTTTCTAATTCTGAATATTAACTGGTAAGTCATTTAGTTAAGGAAGCCAGCCAAAAAATGTCAGGAGAATAATAATAAGGCGCTGTATGAGAAAATGAGTTAAGTGCCTCTGATCTTTGAACTTGTGTCCCTGATTAACATATATGCAGGCTGAGAAATATAAACAGATACGCACACTCCTATATATATATGTGTGTGTGTGTGTGTGTGTGTGTGTGTGTGTGTGTGTGTGTGTGTGTGTGTGTGTGTGTGTGTGTGTGTGTGTGTGTGTGTGTGTGTGTGTGTGTGTGCGTGTGAAGCAACTAATGTGGTGTGTGTTACCATGGTTCACTGCTGACAGCACTAAGAATAAAGCTGTACAAATGCTGAACAAAATGATTAGACTAGTGGTCGTGGATGGACAGCCAACTCATAAAATATCTGAAATGGGTTGCCTTAGTACTCATTCCTGCTTACCATTTTTCATTAACCTACCATTTGGCCTATATACTGTTTGACTGACTTCATTCTACTGCTACATTACACACTAGTATTAGATGCTATGACAGAAAGTTCAGTTCTAGGTTCCTTTTTGTTGCAGCTTTAGAGCAGCTGTGCAGTGGCACTAGGTTACATGTGATATTTTGCTCTCTGCTATTCCTTATTTGCATTATATTTGTACATGCGTGCACACACACATATACTATATATATATATATATATATATATATATATATATATATATATATATAGTATATGACACTAAATCGGCATCCACTACATTCGCCACAAATAGTCAACTGATCCAAAAAAAACATGTTTTTTGCAGGGGTGTACAAGCCCCCTTGCTCCTCCCATACCATCTGCTAATTACATATGCCAACTTTGAGACTGCAAAACAATGGTGAAAGAGCAAAATCCCACTTCCCAATGTGTATCAATCCTGCAAAATAAATCCTAGCACCCTGAGAAGAATCTGCAGTTGACAAAACAGGCTTCCTAAGCAAGTCATGTAACAAATGTATGATAAAACACAATTTTATGTGTGTGTGTGTGTGTGTGTGTGTGTGTGTGTGTATGTGTGTGCATATACATGTTTCTTGCCAGTTAATAGGCTCTGTGTCTATGCTGTAACACAAGATCAATTAAAAAATGTGGTACAGCGTAAATGCTTCAGAATCATCTCTAGAGCCCTAACATACTGTTTTTCATGAACTGTGCTCTGGCAATTCTCATAATGTTCCTGCCCAATAATCTAAAGCAGTATTTTACCATGTCTGTGAATTTTGTGTGGTGTGAACTTACTAAGCTCTAGATGATTGTTACTGTTGTGGTGGCACCTCTATCCCATTTGCAAAAATGGAAAAAAGGGGTTTTGAGTGGATGGCTGGATGTCATTGTTATTTACACAATGCCAGCTGAAAGGGGAAACAGTTTAGGCTTACCACTTTTTTTCAGGAGGGCATTTCTTACTTAAACAAAGGCTTTCACAAGATATTTCATTCATACCTCTCAGCCTGCATTTGAAAATGCATGTAAAAAAAATTCTTGAAAAGGGCATATATTCATCCAAACATCTGGGTTATGTGTGGATTAGCATAAAATTTAAAGCATATATATGTTCCCACTTACTGTAAGATTGTGGAATTGTTTGTGTCTTTCGGCTTTTCCCGGTTAGGGGTCGCCACAGTGGAACTCCGGTCCGCTAATGATTGGCAGTTGATTTTTACGTACCGGCTTGCCTGGCCTGACGCACCACCTTCAACGTAAAGGTCTATGTAAAGAGCAGATTTTTGCGCATGTCTCCACGCAGAAGACGCTCTAGCTGAGAATCGAACCGAGCAGCGTCTTACTGTGAGGCGACAAAGATACAACAGCACCACCACTGCGGCGAACTGTAAGATATTACTCAGAAACACACACTTTAAAAAGCGGAGTTACAAAATGACAGCAAGATACAACAGTATTATCATGTAAACTCTATAGACTTTATGGAATGACACTGCAAAAATCTACTCTTTACATAGACCTTTTTTCCAAATCAGATATTAAGTACTGTTTGAGGTAGATTTTTGCAGTGCCAATAACTTAAATAATTACTGGTATGTAACATGTGGGCCCTTTATATTTAAATTATTGGTGCCACCAGTTTGTTGGTGAAGTAGCCTGATTTATTGGGTACTAAACAGTTTCAAAATTATGGAAGTTAGAAAATCATGTGAAGGGTTACCAACAGTCCTTTAAGCAGGACAATCCTTATTTGGGAAATTGTACCCACAGAAAAAAATGAAAAATTGCAAACATCCTGAGATTTCAGAATAAAAAGTATTTCCTACATTTCTTTAACGGTTGCATAGAGCACTTGTTTTGTATCTGAGACACATTAACATTGTATGAAGCAACTTTAAGTATATAACAGTGAGCTTTTATTTTGGTAAAGAAAGTAAAATCAACTTCTTTCTAGAAATAATGGTTATAGTTTGTCTTGCAAAATCTCACGTTTCAATAAAAATGGACCACTTCTGGCATTTGAATTTGAAGGCATCCTTTTGTTGAGGGGTAGACTAAGCCTGAAAATGGGAATGCGTCTCCAAAACCGGTCTATCCGAGATGACTGAGTAATATTGTTTTTGCAGCTTTTATATTGTTGAATTTTTTACATATTATTCTGTATTTGACTCCTTTGTCAATAAGAAGTACATTAAAAGGATAACAATAAAAAAGAAAGTAAATAAATTCATAAATATTTTGATTATTGGGATTTTTTTACGATCAAACATTTTGCTGTGAAGTGCAGTAATACTTATTTTGTGGGAAATCAGAAACATTTTAACACATCTTGGAAGTGTGATGCTATTCAAATGAAGTTCTTAACCTGCGACCAATGATAATATGTGTGTGAAAAATTACGCTGTTATTTAACGCACCTTCTTTCTAGGAGCAGGGCGCTTTCAAGTGGTATTAAAAGAGACAACCTTAAACAAAGGGCTCAGTGAACATCTGAGGTACGTTGCTACTAAACAATAAGTGGTGCAGAAATATACTTTTTTAAAACAGAGTGAAATAATTCCATCGTCTCCATGCTCCTCGCTAGATAACGTTAGACATTGTACTGTCTCTTTAAACTGGGTGTGGCCACCTGATGTACATTCCAGAGGTGGGGCAGTACTTGGTGTGGGCGAAGATACTTGGATAGCAGAACAGCAGCGACCTCGCTGACCACACTGACAGTGTCAGGCAAATGAGAGTAGTAGAAAGTTTTTAAAGTAAGTTGTAGAGTGCTTCACTTTGGTACATAGCAGACGCTCTCAAAAGAATATAGGAGTCTGGATGACAGCTGTCAGGAAAATAATAATGAGCGCAACTGTCAAAAGATCAGGAATTTTGTTAAAACTTAAGTGACTCCCAAGTGTTTATAAAGAGTGAACGTCTCCTGTTATCGGGGAAAAAGAAAAGGAGTCAATCTCAACTCCTGTGGAGTAAGTAGCTTTAGGCTGAGAGTGTGTGTGTGAGCGCGCGGGAGAGAGCGCCTGCACGAGAAGGATTATACTAAGACAAATAGAAGGACACCTGTGAGGAGATCCAACGGCTCAGACGAATTAATTACCAGAAGCCAGCGAGCGGCAGCATGTCAGAGAAGAAAAGGGAAGGAAAGGGGAAAAAAGGTAAAGGTAACAAAGAACAGAACAAGGAAAAACCCGGCGGAGATAAACCTAAACCAAAAGGTCCAAAACGTCGAACAGGTAAGTCTCCTGCTGGGAACTCCCTGGCTGTTAAGGTTAAACCCATTGTCCTTTTATTTGGTGTTTTGAAGGCTGTTGGCAAAGTTTCTTATTGACATTGTGGGACGAAATTGTATTTTATAATGCGCTTGTTTCCTGCCAGGCACAGGTGAGGAGGGGCATGTTGTGGCTAGCAATCCACGGTGTATCTGACTGAGAACCTGTCACTGTGCATATGTAAAACGATAGGTACGTACTGTTACTATTAATGGAGGGGCCTTGGCAGTATAAGTTTTGTTTCACTGCAGAAGGGGTGCTGGGTACTACAACGAACCCCCTGCAACTGAATAGAGTGGCAGAACAAGAAGTTTGTGGTTTGGTGGCAGTAAGCACAGACTTTATGGTTTGTCAAGACCTAAGTGTAGTAGTTGGCATATTGTTAAGTTATTATACGGTTTCAGTGGCTGATTTCTTGAACAGACCAGCTCTATGAATATATGAACCCGGCTCTGGGCGGTTTGTAGTTGGGACACAGGTGCAGTGGGGCTGGGGACTCTGAAACTCTTGACTGACAAGGGCAGGCGAAGTTGTGTCAGAATGTATAGGTTAGGGAAAAAAAAACAGTTTCACTGTCATTTTGAGCTGCTTGCTCGTCTCTGACATCCGTGTTTCTTTGGGATATTACTTGCTAATTTGATTGTGGGTTTTCTTTGAGCCGTATCTGTCAGACAGGTTTCTTAGGA
The DNA here is from genome assembly GCF_019279795.1 of Protopterus annectens. Taxonomy (NCBI): domain Eukaryota; kingdom Metazoa; phylum Chordata; order Ceratodontiformes; family Protopteridae; genus Protopterus; species Protopterus annectens. Next base: position 216,681,724 of record NC_056751.1, read on the forward strand.
GCTGTGTGTCGTACCTTCGGCGCCAGCCAGCTGCTAGTATGGGCACGTTAACCTCCCCTTGGACTTTAAGTGTCGTGTGTGCGCACTCTACTGGTTAAGGAAGGTTACTGCTTTAAGAGCTTACTTAACTTTCGTACAGAAATTCTCTCTGATAAAACGAAATTGATAACGCTGTGTTTTGTGTGATGCACGTTATTTGAAGATGCTTATTAATATCTAATTTGATAGCTACTACTGTTTACTGTAGAGAACGTATAAGTAGCATGTATGCAGCAGTCTTATACAGTGGAACAGTATAAGGGCATGTAAAGGATAATTGTAATCTGATTATCTGTGTTAAACGTAGTTCACCAGTTTATGCAGGGATTAACTATTTGTAAACTAAAAGTCTGACGTTTAATTACTTATCCAGTTGTTTCCAGTATGCCAGTCAACCTTTTGTGGCAACAATTCTTAGAAAAGCTAAAAGTAATGGGGGGGTGTTGCTATAAATTTCGAAATTTGCTAGTTTAACAGGTCTGCTTTAACATGTTTTCTGAAGGATATGAATTGTCAAACTCAAATGTCTGCCAGTAGTTAGTGACTTAACGTCCTTAATGACTTGTCAGCCACATACATTTTAAAAAGGGACAGATCAAAAGTATTGGGGAAAATTTGGAGTTACTGCGGTTTGGACAGTTGAGAGTTATGTTTTCAAATTTGCACTGCAAAGTCTGGAATGCTGTTTAAAGTTTATACCACATGATTAAAACTGGCTGTAATTTTCATAGCTTGTTAGCTTTGCAAGTTGGGGTTGTTAAGGACACGGTGAGTGACTTACAACGTGAGTAATTTTCAAATTTAGATATGGTTCTCACCTTTTTTGCTACACACTATTATGCTGGTATATAAGAGTATGTCTTTATATCGGTTATTTATTTCGCCTCGCAAGTGAGTGAGCACAGTAGACTGCACAGTTCGTTAAATGTAATCTGGACATGCCCATAAGTGTAGGTAGTAAATACTCGGTTATCCAGTATTTGTTACATATTTCCTATGTAGCGTTTGGAATTTAATGACACGTGATTAAAACTAATTTGTAAACATCTTTATTGATATAGATGATCATGCCTTAATAAGAAAATATGGACAATAGTAACTTTTCATTGTTATTTTCATGCAGTATTTGTATGTTTTCTTTTTATTAGTTGTCATGCGTTCCAACAGTACATACCTTGCTCGGTTACTGCCTTCAGCAATACCCGTGCATAAGTAGTTGCTTAATCCCATTGAATGTCAGTGTTGATTTAATATCTGTGATACAGTGGCTAGTGTGGTGGATGAATTATCAGTTTATTCATATTACAGTTTTTAATAACAGTAGTAGTTTAGACCAGCAGTTTCTGTATAGATTATATAGAACTGCTGTCCATAATATAGTTGTGTTCGGTGTGGCACAACCGTTACATTTTTGCATTTGGGAGTAAAATCAAGATTCAACTCCCATTCCATGTTTTAAAATCTTGTTCTTGATAATCTTTAGTCACTGTGTAACATAGTAGTCTGCAGTTGGACTGTTTGTCATGTGGTAGTAACAGTGTAATGTTTGTATCCGACTAGACTGTATGGGTATATTTTATTTAGTTATGTTTTTTATCCGAATGCTGTAGCTACATGACCAGTCCTGTATATTGCCCTGGCATGCTGCTGCTTATTGCATAATCTTAGTTGTTGTGTTGGACCTACTGGACTAAAATGCCTATGTTGGTCTGTTGCACAGATCACAATCTGTGTAGTCTACGTGTGTGTGTGTGTGTATATATATATATATATATATATATATATATATATATATATATATATATATATATATATATATAGTTTTTGTTTCAATGCGAAAGCTGTTTTTAAAATTGTAGCAACAGGGTGGACAAGGACTGTTGGTAACTGCAAATGTAATGTTTTTAACCGCTAAAAGGTGAAGTCATTTTTTCCAGTTGCCCATTTTTTTAATGAAATGTAGAGGACTGGTGACAACTGCTTGCTACTTATCTTTTTTTGGTAATAAATGTGAACTAGCACCATCTAGTGGTAGTAATATATCTAGGTAAAATCTTATCGTTCAGATATCTTAACTAGAATGTTATCTGTGTATGAATAAAACAGCATACAAAAAAGAATTCAGAAATATGGAGACTATATACATCCCTGTTCAGTTTAAGCCAGATCTGGCATGTTTAACTTGCAGTACATTTGACTAAGGTAAAAAAAAAGAAGATTAATGTATGCATACAAGCATGTCATTTTTGGCTTAAGGAAAGGCGAATGTGTAGTTTGGGAAATGGCATCAGAGCAAAGGGAATAGTAGTAGGGAAAGGAAGAGAAGGAAGGAGAGCCACATCTGAGAGTGACAGGATGTTTAGCACCAGAGCACTTGGCTTGTATTTGTAGCAGTTCATTGACTGCGTCTTCTTTACATTAAATTTAAATATTTGCATTGTTGTCCTTTTTAGTCAAACTTTGAAAACATGGTCTGCTGTTCTTTTTGTAACTTCAGTTTCTTTCATTGTATTTAATTATTTTTTTTCTGTTACTGCTTAAGTAATGTTGTTTTGCAGCTTTCTCACACTCTGATTATCTGTGATTATTTTTTTTATCTGAAACTGTCGCATTTTGTTGAAGATATTTAAATTTATATGTGAGTACTTGAGTCAAAATTTGAATATTTAGTGTGTGTTATTTGTTTTGATTCAAGGTCATATTAAATTACATGGTTTTAAAATTATAAAATGTTTTTCAACAATCAAGTAGAATATAATGTCTATGCTAACAGTGTGAGTCTGTACATTAACAGTAGTTAAAAAAATGAAAGGTGGCGTGAGGTATTGTAGGTTTGATCACAACATCAATTCTTGTCATGTATCATCACTAGCTTCTCTGTTATGTTATGTTGCATTCCAGAACTCCTGGCAGGAGTGCTACATCAGCCTATGTCTAGATATAATCTGATCATCCTCACTCTAGGTCAAACATTTTATCTACAACAGGTAACACTTCATCTAATTGTGTATTTCTTATCTTGCAGAATAGTCTTATTTGGAAGTGTGTCAGTTAGATGGAGTTCAAGAAAACTGTTGAAAGTTTCCATGGAAATTCATTTTTGTCAGAAGTATGCATTTACACACAGTCCTATATTTTCTTCCTTTTTTAACATTTGCTAGACCTTAAAGTATATTTTCCTTAATTGTTAACTGACTTTTTTAAGGCTTTCGTTGTTGAGCAAAGTGAGAGAAAAAAGTTCCTGGTTGTCTGGTAGGCAGGATTTGGCACTGTTGCCACTATGGCCCAGGTTTGATCACTGGTCAAGGAAGCTTCAGTGAATGTTGGGGTTGGTGGATGGCATATTGGCTAGACTATTTAACTCATAGATACAAGGTACAGAATTTAGCTTTTACCTTTTGGGTTGGAAAATTTAGCTAAGCTTAAAATGGCCTGCAATGGCAGCCTAGTACTAACCTATTAACCTAAAGAGGGATGTTGCAAAATAATGGCAGAGTAGGTGTTGTTACAGGTTGAGTAAGAATTGGTTCATGTTTTTAATAGTAGTCTAATGTGTGGGCAGAAGCTGTGAAAGCAGAGTTCATAACTGGCAAAGGAAAATGGGAGTGATGCACCCAAATTGATTCTGGTGCATTGGATATTATTAGGACAAGGTAGTGATGAGTTGTGACATCTGAAAGGTTTAAGACCTGGCAAATTTTGTTTACTGTTTCTTCTAATCTTGTTGTTTGATGACTGGCCTAGGGTTATCAAACTGTTATAATGACTTCATGACACCCATGCAGACGGGAACTGAAAGTTCAACTGCTGAATCCTACACTAAGGCACTGTTCGAGCAAGGAAGCCAGTCTGGTGGTCCCCTACCATAAACAAGCTTTACAACAAAAGGAAGAAACTGTTGCAGAAAAGAGGAAAATGCCAGGATGCAAAAAACTTCCTTACCAGCCTCAGTAAGAAACTGAGATCCCTCATAAAATCCTCCAAAGCTAGTTATGAAAATAAAATTGCCAAAGATTCCAAAGACAACCACAAGGCATTCTATAACTATGTCAAGAATCTAAATGGCAATGCTCAGATCTGCTCTGAGCTAAAACAGAATGGCATTAAATATACTGATCCTAAGGATATTGCCAATATCCTGGCAGATCGATTCAGTGCCAACTTCACCCCCTCTCACCCCCTAAATGGCACATCTCAATACCGGAAGATTGCCAAATTCCGGTAATAACGGCCTCACAGGTAAAAAATGCACTCTCCAAAGCTAAGAATACAGCATCCATGGGACCAGATGACATCCCGGGCTGTGTACTACATGAACTATAATATGAACTGGCACCTCACCTAAGTGTCATGTTTAATCATAGCCTCACCTCAGGTTTCGTGCCCACTGAGTGGCGCAGAGCTACAGTTATCCCACTCCACAAGGGAGGATCCACCTTGGATCCCGGAAACTACCGTCCCATCAGTCTGACAAGCCTTATCTGCAAGGCCATGGAGCATATTATCATGGAACTTATAAACAAAGACATTGGCAACCTTCAAACATTGGACCCCATCCAGTTTGGGTTCGTGAAGAGCCGATCTTGTCTCCTGAACCTGATTGACTTCTTCGAATCAGTCTCCAGAGCCATGGACAAGGGTAAGGTGGTCCACACAGCCTATCTAGACCTTGCCAAGGCCTTTGACACCATCCCCCACTCTGGAATCATAGATAAACTTACTAAGCTGGGCATTAATCCCTACATCACCCAATGGGTTGCTAACTGGCTTACTGATAGAACCCACACTGTAAAAGTAGCCAACTCCAAATCCAGCTCCAGACAAGTGATAAGTGGAGTACCTCAGAGTTCAGTCCTGGGACCGCTCTTGTTTGGCATCTACTTCTCTGAAGTACAGGCCATCACTAAGGGACTCTGGATAACAAAGTTTGCAGATGACTGCAAACTGGGAGCCATTATTGAATCCCCAAATGATGTGGATACTCTACAAAAGGGCCTTACAGAAACAGATGCTTGGTGCCAGAGCCATGGGCTCAAGCTCAATGCCAAGAAATGTATAGTTATTCCCTTTGTGAAAAAATATGTATCCGTGAATTACCGTATAGGTGGCAGTACACTAAACACCGAAAGTGTGATAAGAGACTTAGGGACACAGGTGGACAGTGCTCTGACCTTCGATAACCATATCACCACAACAGTCAGGAAATCCTTCTATGTGGCACACCTCATCACTAAGGGCTTTTCATCCAGAAAAAAGGAGGTCATTGTCCCACTGTACTCATCCCTCATTAGACCCATTATAGAATACAACACCCCATTTGGTATGCACCTCTCAAGACATCTGCAGCAACTGGAAAGTCCGCAGAAATACCTCACTAAAAGAATCACAAGTCTACAGCAGATGCCCTACGCTGACTGCCTTAAAAAACTCCAGCTATATTCTGTCGCATATTGTCTACTCAGAGGCAATCTCTGCTTAACATACAAGGCCATGTCAAACCCAGAGCTGTTGGACATGCTACACTTAAAGAAATCCCAATCCCTCAGAGCCACACGCTCCATGGATCTAAACCTTGTCATCACAATAAACAAAACATGCTGGAGGGATAGGTTCCTGACCCAGAGACTCCCCAGACTCTGAAATAGATTGCCCATACATGTCAAGCAGAGTGCCTCTTTGGCCCTCTTCAAAAGGAACCTTGATGATTGGATGGGAGAAAGGAAATTCACCCCGGGGATCATGTCAGTCGTCCTGCTAGACAGGGGTCCAGGGAAGTAAATAGTGTGGGAAGAAATAGCCAGGGAATTGTTATGGCTAGGCTTGTATAGGCCCTAGGGCTGATAGCCTAGTACCAGCCTATGAACCTATATACCTATGAAGGTGGTCTCTTCAGTTTCTCCTGAGTAAGTTCTCATGATACATGTTAAGAAAATTTTCATTTAACTAACTGTCAGATATTATTAGTTATTTTTCTTCAATGTTGATACATTGAGCATATCCACGCTGTGCACCAGAATTGTGTAGCCCATGTTAGATTGTGTTGATAGTACATTGCTACTGTCAGGGAGCTTTCTTTCTTCACATCCCTTTGAAATTGGGCTACACAGTGGATGGTTAATCCAGTCAAAAAAGAAAACATAAAGCTTCATTGTGTCCTTACCTGATAGGGAGGTTTTCTCCCTTGGTCCTTTTGGAAGTGGACTCTACCATGTAAGAATAACCTGTGCACATTTCATTGGTACTTGGTAGAGGGCATTCGTTCTATCTGGTCATAGTATGTGCTATGCAGGATACTGATGGAGAGGAATAACTGCCAATGGTTAGGAAAGCTATACAGAATAGTGCACAGCATTTTAATAGGGATACCACCTGTCCCTCTTTGAGCCGTTCTGTCCTGTAGGGGGTTGGGACTGAAAGATTGCAAATGTCCTAGAGATTTTAGGACAAAAAATACAGATACAGCAAAACAAAAACAATAGTTGCATAAAATAGTAATTTTGTATCTTAAACACCTAACAAATTACTTGCGGGAAAAAAAATGGGAATTTTGGGAACAATACATGCATACTACTGTTTTGGAGGAGGAATGATGTTTAAGGGAAGAATGGGGTTAAATAGATTATGTTTGTCTGACAATGATTGAATAGAAGATTATATGTGTTGTATATTTGCAACTGAAAATATATCAATAAGGTTTGTTTTCATTTATATAAATGTATGATTGCCAATGACATAAATGATGATTTTCTTTAAAAAAAAAACAGTTCAGTGCCACATCCATCTAGACAGGTGATGAGATACTTAAATCTCCCCAGATATCCAGACACTTGCTTCTAGAGGCAATGAAAAAATCAGCCCTTCTTTGACCAAGTCTTCATTTTACTTGCTATATTTTGACAATCCAGTGAAAGGTCCCAGATGTATAGTATTCATCATTTGTATTAATGGACAGTCCTGGTATGCCTCTGAATATACTCCTTATTAGCCATTCAGTAACTCTGTGATCCCTCTAATCTTAATTGTAGTCTGCGAAAGTAGATTAGCCTGTCATTGAATGGAGTTGGAGCTGGAATGGTCAACTTGGTTACCTGAGGAAATATTTATATATTTCTACAAGATTACTGAACATGGGGCAGTAAATGTAGTTTAGATCAGGTGAACAGAGAAATCAGGGAAGCTTGCCCTACTTCCCATTTGATGATGGCTTCCACTTCCATATCCCTTGATCATAGACATGCTTTGTATGAGGAATGAAAATAGAGGCATCACACTTGTAAGCCCTTCCAGAAATCCAATAAGGGCAAATCAAGTATTCACTATAGCTGTACAAAAGATTCAAGACATATCCTCTCACCCACAGACACCAAAATCTGACCTACCTTCACCAGACCTTTGTCTGATCAATCTGACAAGTCTTTTTCACCTCAATTTGTAGGTTAGGATTGCCTCAGAATGCTGCCTGCATGGGTCAGTACACCAGCCTAGAGGAGTTTGCCATTTAATACTTTGCAGCTCAAATGTCACTTTATATGTGGGAAAACTGTTCTGTTTTTGTTTTATTCATTTTCCTAGCTTTAAGGGGAATCAAAAACAATCTCAAAAGATCCAGTATAGCAGGTATGTCTTCTAGGGCATTTTCAGTCAACACTAAACAAGCATAGATAGCCTTGACCTTCATTAGTTCCCACCTCAAATTGATTTGCATGCCCTTATGAATGTTGCTAAAGGTTCTGTAGCTAACAGAAAAAGTGCCATTGAAAACGGCCTTGCCTTATACCCCTGTCTGTTTAATACTTTAGCAGAATGAGGGGTATACAGCACTTGGACCCCTCATTTGAAGGACTGGGGAATGCTGAACTGCTCCAGTGTGATCTTTTAATAATTCCATCTTAGAGTCCAATACCTTTTTAGTTTCTACTATGATGGCCACTGCTGGATGAGCATACTGTTTTCACAGCCTGAAGACACAGTAACAGGACGTGATGGTAGTCAGTCAAACTCTGTCTCCCTTTATAGTTTCCTTCTAGCAGTAATTCATTAGTCCCAGGTGGACTTTAAAGTCTATTCACTAAAAAATTGTCTAGCACTTGAGTTTAGAGTTTAATAAATAAATTGGTCTGTAGTTGCCCACTACCAGGTGAACTTTACCCTAACTTGTATAGAACTGTTGTTCTGGACTTAGAGAGTTGTTCTGCGCACCCCCTTTCTGTAATAGTTTTGAGTAATTCTAAAAATTCTGGGCAGATCCTTTGCTGTAAAACTTTTATGTAAGCTAATATTAAAAGCATCTGACTCCAGAGCTCCACCTGTGCTGGTTTGATGCATTGTTTAACTTTTTCCCCCTTTTAAATATGATTAAGTTTAAAGCTGGCTTGTCATCCACACTGCCACTGACTTCACTTGGCTGTTAGATGACCATCAGAGAGGACTGGAGATGATATTACACTCCTTGCTTATCTGACCATTTGGCTTAGCCGAGGATACCAACACCTTGGCTCCCAGTTATAGTGGTGGGCAGTGAACAATTCATTTGGACTGTGGGCAAAACCATGTGTATTATGTTTTTCACTTACCTGTACCACTGTTTAGAAAAAAAACACACATTTTGAACTACTGTGGCTCTACTGGTTGTTATGCAGATAAAGAACTATTAATTACAAGATTGTGCTGATAAGTACTCCCTAAACACAATACCTTTTTATTGTATGTTTAGTTTTGTTCTGTAAGGATTTTGTATTGTCAAGGCAGGTTTATGCAAAGTATTATCATGCAAGTTGGCTGCTGGTTGGTTAGTTATATAACCATCCACTTCAGGCTGCAAAATAAGAGGTTAACAGCCTTCCCTGTCTGGCACATGCGTATCATAATGAGTTGGCCAGGTTAGTGAATGACTGCTAAGTGTGATAAGTTTACTTACTGTAATTTTGCATGCATGTCTTGAAGGGCTTCTTGTAACTCTTGGACTCTCTGGGTAGGGTATGCGTTCTTTTTGAAGTGTACACTTGTAAAGCAGTCATTGTTGGTGATGACTTATAGTAGACCTTTGAGCACTAATGAGGCTCACTAAATACAGTGCAGCAGCTGAAAATCTTTGCATTCTAAAAACATTCTTAAACCAATAGTAGTGCAGTGGTTTGGAAATTATTGCTATACTCCCAGCTGCATTGTGCAAAAGTTTTGACCCAGATTATACCCCCAGACATTTAGGTTAACAATTGCCCAAGCACTGGATAAGCTGCCACCGAAGAGAGAAAAATGACTAGCTGATGACAGTTCACCCAACCCGTGGTGAAAGACCCAGAATTGTGACTATGTATATTCAGTTGGCCCAAGCCCACTAAGGATTTCACAGCACTCTTTTGAGTATTGCAGGAGTGCAGAAAATATCCTCTCACCCTTATTTCATTGAGCATTGAACTGTACTTTCCAGAGAATTGGTGAAGACATTTTGAATCACTAATAAAAACATCTCCTTCTGTCTCCTGCCAAGGGATGGCTGCAGTCTCCTCTTGAATTCCTTTCCCTGTGCCCTTGAATGTCTAGGGAAGGTAGGAATGAATGGACCAGTAGTGGGCTGCGGCTTGAAGGCTGCAATGGAAGAGATGGGGACCCAAATTCTTTAGAAAAAATGTGTGCAACTTGGTTAGAAATACAAAGTTTACAACTTGACTTTGCTAAACTCCATTTCTCTTGTAGTCTAATGCATGTTTTGAAGAATGACTTATGTGTGTATATGTATACATGTGTGTGTTGGATATATAATAGCTTGCCAGCTTCCGAAGCTTCAGGACACCTTCCACGCACCTGAATTGTCGGCTTCTCGGCTGAGCTGACTAAAATACAAGTTTGGGTGCAAAGCCCTTCTGAGCTTTCCTGCTACCAAAGAGTACACTCCTCCGAGGCCTTTGAGGATCACTTGTCAGCCTTTTTTTATTTGCTGAGCAGATATTTTGGATGAGTAGTTTACTGGGATTGGATCAGGGTTTAATTTTGGCTATTAATCCTTCTTGTAATGTAGTTTCTGGTAAAAGGAGATATTTCTCTTTTTGAAGAGGTTCAAGATCCTGAAAATGAACAGAAAGAGGCAGGAACGGATTCAGGATTTTGTCTTCAAATTTTTGATTCATACTCAGAGGAGAGCTCAGTTTCTGATTTTCCTTATGGAGGTTTCTCTTTCTCTGAGACTATTGCTATAATGTTCTGTTTTCAGCTGGACCACACTGAGGTTTCTCAGTCGTTCAGAAAATACTATGAGTTATTACAGAAGGAACTTCCAGAAACTACACCTCTTCCTCTTGTCCTGTCTGCTTTAGAGGATATGTGTCTTAACTGCCTGCAATTTTCCTGATAGCCAGCTGTCCCTAAAAGGCAGATAGAAAGTATAAAATTCTTCATTCTTTTACATTTTTGTTATACACTGTTCCCACACCTGACCCAGGACCTATAGCCTTAAATGACTTCTCTGCCGCTAAGCTAGTTGATTCCAATACCACTCTTTCTAATGAGGATTGAAAAGTATTACTAGGTATGAGGGAAAAAGTGTATACTTCTGCAGCTTTGAATTTAAGAATTTTAAATTATCAGGCTCATCTTAAAATTTATTAAAAACAACAAAAGAGGCCTTTTCACTGACCTCACTTTGTTGTTTTTAGTAATATACAGTTTTTTTCTTGGTTTGTCGTTGTGCTTCATGTTAAAGTTTATTCTGACAAATTGTAAACATAGGGGATATTTTATCAAAAGTTTCTCCTTGTGAAGAAAAATCTGCTTTAAATAACTTGGCCTCTTCTAATGCACAGGCCACTACTCATTGTTTACAGTGTGTATGACTGATACTACTTCTAGGGCTATGGCCACTGGTACAGTTTTAAGGAGGTTTGCTGTAAGATTTTTCAGTCCTCCTTTTCCAGATTGCCCAAGAGATTTTCTTTATCTTCATCCGTTTTCGACAAAAAAACAAAATAACAGTCTCAACAGTTCTTGGCATGGAAAACCATTTTATTGATCTGATATCTGCAAGAAGGTTATCTCAGGTAGAAGCTCTTATAGTGAGCTAACCCTGTGTCATTTTCCACAGTAACAGGGTTTTTGTGAAGTAATACATCTTTTATGCCTAAAGTGGTACTGGAGTTTACTTTAAGCCAAATAATCCGTCTTCATGTTTTCTTTCCTGATCCAAAAAATGAGGTAGAAAGGATACTCCTTACTTTGGATGTCCACTTATAACTCTGATACTAACTTGACAGAACTAAATCTTTGAGATCTTTGTATCAGTTGTTCATTTCTTATGAAGATAAGAAGGGACAATCTGTGTCAAAGTGGAACATTTTCCAAATGGTTTTCTAAGGCTATTTACTTGCCACAACAAAACTATTCCAGGCAGGATCAAAGCCTGTTCTACCAGGGCCTTGGCTTCATCTACAACCCAACCTTTTCAAAAAGCCACAGAAGTATTTTAGAGGTAGCAGCTTGGGCCTCCGTACATACTTTTACAAAGCAGTATAAGCTTGATTCCTTCTCAGGGTCTTTATCAGGGTTTGCTAGGACCATTCTCCAGGGGCTCCTGGATTGTTCTTCCACCTCCCAAAATTTGTAAGCTATTGTAACCCACCCATGTAGCTTAGGCTACTGCGACAGTGATCAGTATGAAGAACACACTATAGTTGTACAGGTTAAACTTGCCATAACAGTAGATGTTCAAAAGATCTGTGCTGCATTAGCTGCCCCCTCCACCCCCCCCTTGTTTCTTGGTGTGTTTGTCAGGGTGTGGTCATTTATTTTGTTCATGCTAGCATTGCCCTTTCAGGGCTCAGCCTCCCCTTCTTGCTGACAGGAAAGTTCTGAAGGGGTTGGCATCCAATTTTGTCACGTTGGCTGAAGCCGCCAGATAGTTTGGGTGCTTAGAAGGTACCCTGAAGCTTTGGACACTGAGGGGGCTGTTATACTTGGCAGGACATAATTCGTATACCTTAGGCTACTGCAGCAGTAATCTTTCGAACATCTACTGTTATGAAACAGTTTATTTACACAACTGTACTTTTTATTGTGATAGTAATTATGTATTATAATTGAGGGTAAGATTTTCTAAACTGTTTGTTTAGGAAGGAACAAAACTTCTAATAGAGAGCCTATGAATTAAATGTATGTATTACTGTGTAGTTTGGCACTTCAACTTAAGGATCTTTTGTGTGTGTGTTTGTATCGAAATTTGGTTTCTGTGGATCTTATTATGTACTTTATACAGCTCTTTGGTATGCGGTAGTCCCTGACTGTGGAAAATTAAACTTTCACATGATGATTCACTAGATGGAATGAAGCAAAGGTATCTGACAGAATCTCCTTTTGCAAGTCACAGAAAAATAGATGAGAACACATTCATAATGGCTTACTGAAGCAGAAAGTTAGAAGAAATCCTTTATCCTTTTAAACACAGGTTTAAAAACGTACAGCACCAAGCATTGAGGGTATGCAGTTAATTTAAGTCGGTATAGTGTGATGATATTGTGAAAACTTGCAGTCATTTTAATTTTTTATTATTATTTTGTTAGTAAAAATTTTCCCCACTTTTACATTGACTCATCATTTTCCATCAGCCTATATTGTGTGGTACATCCAATGCCTATATCATTCTCCTGGCAAAAAGCTAATCTCTCGTGGATGTTGGTAGGCCAAAATGACTTGCTATTATTGAAAAGCATAGTACTACAGATAGCATGTTCACCACCAGACCTATGCATATTTTTGGGGCCAGGTCATCAGTTGAGCATCCTAAACCAGCACAGAGGTGGATATTTCTCCCTCTCCATCAGATTTTGTCCCAGGATGTCTCCTTTTTCAGGCTGATTTACTTGTACTGGTTTACTTTTGAGCTCATTGAGTTCATGTTTCAGTGTTGTGAAGATCAAGGTTATAATAATTTTGTTTCTTTAGGTAGCCTGCATAAATTGAAAGTTTGCCAGAGTGGTCTTCTGGAATATAGCTAATGGGTCCAGCAGTAAAACTGAAAGAAAATTACTAGTGCCTAGTTAAGGGGAACTCCAAGGTGGTGGTGCTTTTTTTGGGAAGTAAATCCTCCTTATGAAGTCCTGAGTGTGCAGAAAACACATGCTCATTAGTGAAGACATTCTGGAGATATTTGTTTTAAATGATTTCATTATAACCCTAAAATCAGAATGTAGCGTTCTTCATGAGAAAGAGTGGTAAATTGCACAGCTCCTCTTTTATAGGGTTTACTGGCATTCTTTCTAAATCATTTCTGGGCATACCCACTTATGTTTTGTGCAACTTAGTTACTTGCTGTTCTGTGTTCTGGGGTAGTCTTTTTTTAATTTGTGATCATTTTAATACTTTGGATTTCCTCACACAAGGAATCTACACTAGTTAGGTTTGACTAATTCATTCACAACTTGGAGCCATGGAATGTCGTATCTCCATCAGCCTACAGATATGTTTTTTTCAAAAATGGTTAGTAATACAAGCAGTCTAAACATGAGCCAAACAAGTCAATATTTTATGAACAGTAAATGTTTTAAAAAGTGCACAGAGTAGTGCTGTACAGACAAAATAGTTCTTGGCAATGATAAAAGCCAGTGCATTCATACTCCAATGCACTAGTATATTATAATCCAAATAACCAAATTTGCATTTTTCTAGCCTTTCATAAATAACTTTGCATATTTTGGAAACCATAAAGTGCAGACATAGTATCATCAGCACTTTTGCAAGCCATATTTAAGGGTCATGTGCAACACTATTACTTAACCTGAGTAACATCCTGAAGAATTTCTGCCCTCACAGGCTCAAGTACAACAAATTGCAGATGCTGCAAAAAATGTAATTTTGTTTTACTTTATTTTCATCTCAAAAGTGGATATATTCCTGTGAAGATGCCAACCACGTATATGGATCCATCTCAACATGACTACTATATTGATGATGTGAGGTTGGAGGTGAAGGTATTTTGCAGGTATCGAGTGCCCATTGCCTCACCTTACCTTTTGTTGCTTTAGCCTGTAGGTGTAGGTACCCCATTCAGTTTCAGCAATAATCAAATGATCTTTGAATTTCAATATAACGATATAAATGTCTCTTCTAGGTCTAGTCTTTTGAGTTATTTACTGAAATATTTAAGTTTTCTATAACCATAATTTAGCAATACCCAATGTCCCTAAAGCTGTAAACTTGCATTTCTGGTGAAACATTACATGTTGAAGAAAACTTTACACCATGTAATAATCTGTAAGTTATATAGGTTTTAGAGTATTAATGCAATTCTGGAAATATTTTCGTAAAGGTTAACAAAGTAGCAGTTATGTGATGCATTATACAGTGACAATATATTAGTCTTGCTCCAACCGTGACAGTTCATAGCATGTTCCTCAGTTATACATTTATCTAACAAATACATTATTGTAAACATGAAAATGTTCATAAGTGAAAAACAAGAGTTAATCTCTCTCTAATAGATTGCACCCTAGAGAGCCTTGGGACAGGTAATGAAGTACAAAATGTCACCTCCATGTTGCCTGTCACTAATTAGGTCATTTGATTAGTAATAAATGATGGCATCCTGACACTGGGCCTAGTATAAGGAATTCAGGGGTGGAGTTAAGGGGAAATAGCACCAAAAGTTGCTTAAGTGTGGTGACTTAACCAAACTGTGAACATAACTGAGGTACAGGTGTGTCACCCTTCTTGATGTGCAAAACTACTGAGTGTGTATGTGTGTGTGTATATATATATATATATATATATATATATATATGTATGTGTATGTGTGTATATATATATATATATATATATATATATATATATATATATATACATACACACACTCGCATGTATATCTATACGCAGGTATATATAATTAAATTTGTGTGCATGTGTGTACATATGTATTGTGAATCTGTTAGACTATCGAAGTTTCAAAACTTTGAAATTCATATGGCCGACACCATATTATTTTATTTTTATTTACATTTATTTACCCAGGAAATTCCGACTGGACATGGGTCCTTTTTCAGCGGAGGCCCAGGGAGAAAAGCTCCACAAGTACAAATAAAAGTCATATAATGAAAAATGCTACAATAGTAGAAAATATAAGTAAACACCTTGAACATGCAGAATACATACAGGGCATATATAGACTGATTTTTAAGTTGAGTTGACAAAAATATGATGCCTAACACTGTACTAAGAGGATGGAAGTTTTGTTAGTCAGGGTTGGAGAAGGGCAGAGCCAGTGATAAAAGTTTTGGAACTTCAAACATTAAAAATAGAACTTTTCTGTTTATTTATTTATTTTTTATTAATGTTTTGCAGTGGATCAAGCCCCTCTGCACCCCACACCCCCTACTAATTAAATATATCAAGTTAGAGATTGCAGTACATTTCTGCAGAGGGTAAAGTTCCCATTTTGCTCTGTACCATGATCTCCATTCAAAATATTCATAGTTTCAAAACTTTAGTCATATGGTCTGACCATATGACTTTTGAAGTTTTGAACTTCAGTAATCTGATAGGGACCCATATACATATATGCATGTGTGTGCGTGTGCGCATTTATCCAAAAATGCACTTTTGCGAAAATCAATTAAATGAAATAAAACAAAAAAGCAAATACAGTATACATATATGCAGGGGGCAAACCCCCCTGCACCCCCCATGTGGGGGGCTGTGCCCCCACCCCCCCATTACTTATACCGACTAACTCCGAGATTGCACTACAGTGGGGAAAAGGGAATATTCCCTTATCCTCACTCTACCACGATCTACAACAAGCTCCCCTCCCATACACCCGTTAAGAAACACCATACCTGCACCACCACAGGATTCTGGAACCTGCAAATTCTGTTCACTGAAATGCTTTTTCGTGAAAGTGCATTTTTGGATAAATGCATTTTCACGAAAACTGACTCGCCTAACTGACTTTCAGTATTGTGTAATTTCGATGGGGCAAAGTAGACCCATTTATATAATATAAATAAGTATATATGTATATGATGTATGACATGTGTGTGTGTGCTCACAAACATACACACATGCAGATGTTTAAGACCAAAAGTAATGTACATGTTAGTGCATACAGGCATGTGCATGTGTAAAATGTTGACAGGGTTGTACAACTGCCTAGATGCCCATATTCTCTGGATGCTTTGGGGGTAATGCACCTCCTGTAGTCAGTATGCGTATTTTTAAACAGTTTCATACTAGTAAAATGGGTTCATACGGAAATATGAAGAAAAATATATGTAAATTAAGAGTGTATACAATGCTGATAAAAAGAAAATATTCTGTAGAAAACTATATCCATCCACTTTCAACACGTTTTCCCATTTTTGCACATGGTGTAGGGGTGTCACTTCAGTAGTAACAATCATCTCGAGCCAAGGTTTACACAGCCGGGTGGCTAGCCCTGCCTCGGTAGTTCATCTGTACCACTCACTCGTGTACACACACACTCACTGCTAGGGCCAATTTAGAGTGTCAAGTACACCTGCTGCTTGTCTTTGGAGTGTGGGAGGAAACCGGAGCACCCTGAGGCATACCTTTCAACTGTACAGATTTTTGCAGAATATCCAGATTTTTGAATCATGTTTTGGTCTGTTCTTCATAACATTTGTGATTTTCTGGCAAATCAGTGGGATGATTTGAGGATTGAAGTCACTAAATAATGACATACATTTCAGTTTCAGACTTAATGTATGTTAACACAAACCCTGTTAATCTAGCAACTTTCTAAGTTTATAAGAGCAGCATTTAAAATCTGTCCCTATTTTTCGGCCTTTGTACCCCTATTTTGTCAGGCTTTGTCCAGATTTCTTGTACTAAGTGGTTGAGAGGTATGCCCTGAGGAAACCCACGTGACCTCAGGAAGTACATCAGACTCCGCACAGAATGCACCCCAGCCGAGAACTAAACAGGAGAACTTAGATTTTGTTGCTATATAGTTTTCTGTATGTCAAATCTGTCAGTTTTATCTTTGAAAATACTTGGGGCCAGATTCAGTAAAACCTCCACTAAGTGTACACTGTTCTGAGTAAACAGACAACACAGACAAAACTTAGACTCTCTTCCTCCTAATTTTAGTTTTCATACTGATATTCTTGAGGCTTTAAATATTGACGGGCATTCATAAAGGTTACCACAAAGTGTAGACCATATGTACAAGTAGTGTAATCTTTCTGACCTAAAAGCACAAAAACTGTGATAAGAATTTTATTGAATACATATCGTGTACACTTGGTGTAGGTTTTATTGAATCTGACCCTCGCCCATTTTTTAATTTTTTTTCTTGAAGTGTTGTTTACATTTGACTGCAATGTTTTGGTAACATGGTGACGTCTTGTTGCAGTACCCTTTACAATAGGGATTCCTTGCCAAGGGCAGCCTGACGTTTGGCTAGTATACCAAAGCCTTTTGATTGTAAAGGGTATGTCACATGTATGCTTCTCTTGCATAAAGGTGATGCCCGGACTTACCATAGCCCGAACACCATCTTTGATAGTTGGTGTGAATGCCCATTCATCTGCTCGCTCTACCACTTTAAAATAAGTAACCCATATGGGTTTCCTGATTTTATTTATTTTACGTTTTATATAATCTGGTTTCTGGATTTCATGTCATGCAGAAAAGGGAAATGCCAGTGCAGTAGACAGATTACCATGAAGACAGTCAGGAGCAGTGTTTGTTCTATTCAGGTACTTCACGCGATCATATGTCTTGTAAGATTTGCGGACATCCACCTCAGCTGTACAGGGGAACCATGGGTGGCTATCAGTGAAGGAACTAGGGTTGTGCAATGCCCCTCCTCTGGGCCAGAAATCAAGGAGTCTGAATCCTCACCACTGACACCAGTGAGGGACATGTACCTCAATGATTCTGGCGTCATTTACAGCCAGTACACATCTCAGAGCCTGACTTTAGCAGTCCTGCAGATAGCATCCACCTTACAAGTACCCGTTTTGAAGCCCAAACTATGTCAGGACAGTGGTGCATGTGGTAAATGGGTAACATAATGACCTGTAAAGGTTGTTAGCAGTTTGAACCCCACCACTGGCAAATGGAAATGTGTGATTACAGTGACATAATTTTTGTAAACTCTCACAGACTACATCACCCAATGCTAGTATTTACAAGGGCCGGTGATGTTCCTCACCATAGAAGTACCTTGGGACAACATTCACCTAATAAACTTCGTGGTGCATGCGATAAATGCAGTACACTGTAGTAGCAGTACATAGCTAGTTAGAGGTTTTAATCTCTGTACTGGGAAGTGTGTGTCTGTCATCAGTATTCTGTGTGGAGATTGCTGTGCTTGTGTAATGACAGGAGGCATTGTGGGGTGGGTTTTGCTAAATTATTATATTGAGGGCCTAGTATATTTCACAATGTCCACTTCACAAGGACAGCAGATGTCAAACAGCAGAGAGGCTGGTGTACACAATCCATAGCCCCACATGTGACATAATGGATTGGTGAACAATATGGGTAACCCTTGTAGTACTCGGAGAACACTCTCCACCCATGTGTCCTATTCTACACAAACGCACTTTGCTCTTGCTGTATTACACCCTTACTTTCTTACTTTGTCTCTGTCTCACTCTCTCTCCCTTTGTCTCTCTCTCTCTCTCTCTCTCTCTCTCTCCCTCTCCCTCTCTGGTGGATGTGGAAAAGTACAAGTATTTTGCATAGGCAGCAGCTTGACTATTGTAAGGAATGCTCGTGATCATCTGCCTGTGCATGAACAGTAGTCCCCCACTCGCTCATTGCATGTGGAACAGCTGTGGTATCATTCCATAGCCAATTGCTTGGAAATGCACCCGTATAACTAAGCACTTCATGTGGGTGTGGGATCTCTTCATTCACTATGAGCAGTACTGCATGTAGGTGTTTGACAAACAACATCACAGAGGGTATTTGGAAATACCTTTACAACATACAATGTGGAGACAGGCCAACAAACAGGAGGGGGAAGTTCCAGACAGGGGGAAAGAATGTAAGTAATGCTGTTCTACATTTTAAGTAATGGTT
>NC_056751.1:216705794-216715794 GCF_019279795.1 Protopterus annectens
GGAGCTTGCAGTACCAGCACAACACTGGTGTACAAATGGCTAGCTAGCCATGGGTTTCCCTCCGAGTCCTGGTAAGTGTGTGTATATTTGTAAGAAGCATCATTCTGAGGCCACATTGTCCAAATACAATGCAACTGCCATACATTGTAGGGCATTGTGATGTTGCTGACAGAACCATGGCAAACAATCACCCTACTATCCCAGTGGCGTGTGCAATAAATGCATATCCCTGTAGTAGGACTGTTGAGCTAGACAAGGGTTTGTATTGCAGTCTTGTGTGATTGTGGGTACATCAGAGTATTATCATGGGTGTCAGTGAGCAACATACCCAATGTGTGGTGTGGGTGTTGGGTATACTGTTGTGACACCTTGGTACCCCCAGCACATGTTCCAAGGTCCACTGTATGAGTACCACTGTCACTATCGATCATACACGTAACTGAGTACACTGTACAGGCCAATGATGCCTGTGCTGTGTGCAAGGTATCTGTAACAGAATGGATTCATTGACACGGTAGTTTGCACTGGTAAACCCAGGTCTGTGAAATGTGTCTATGACTGTAATGTGTTTGTCAATATGTTTGTGACAGTATGGCATACTATGTGTTGTCCAGTAACACCCAGTACATCTCCCATTACCATACTCTACAAGGCCTGGTGATGTTCCTCGCCTAAGAAGAGACTCGGGACGCAGCTTGTCCTACAGCTGTGTGTTGTGTGCAGTTACGCCAAAAACATTATCAATACGTATCTTTGTAGGGGTTTTGCTGTTAGTTTTGCCAAGTATGAGTGTGTGTATGTAAAGGGATCTACTTCATTTTGCTGAATATACATGTCACAGGCAGTCATCTGTCCATGAACTGACTGACGTGACATTTCTAAGGACTCCTGTGATGGGAATCCTTTCCATCAAAACAGGTGGTAGATGTGTATATGCCCTCTTTCCCTCTGTAGAACTGACATTGATGCTGGCATTGGTATGTATAGTTGGCTGTTAATGTGGACACAGCCACCCTCACTGGGGTTATTGTGTGTATCCCGACGCCTAATCTGCTATAATACTGTACAGTGTATGTTAATAGGTTAGGTAGTCATCAATCACACAATGTGCAGCTGTACACCACCCCACAACCTCCAAAGTGTAGGGCTGTGCCACACACACCAGCACACCTATGTTTACCAATGCCAGGATTGCAGTAAATATGCTAAGGGAACACACACCCTGCCAGTGCCATCGTTGATGACATTAAAATAGCAGACTGATTATGTACTACTGTGATGTTTTGCCTAATATATTTTGATGGAATTAAACAGGCTAAAATATGTTCACTGACAAATACAGTACATGCATGTGTACAGTAATATGTGTGTATAGCATCACCATGTGTGTTTGTTAAACAAAAACATGGTGTGTGTCACCCAGTACACTGTAGACAGGCTGCTGACATTAGCCACCATGCACTCATGTGTATACACCCCATCTGTCAGCCATGTGGTGCATGCAGTAATTATTATACAGACCTATTACCTGTGTACAGCTTTACCCAGGATATGACACAGTCAAAATGTGTCGCCACAGTGCCAAACCCCTTGTAGGACACAACAGCGGACCAAACTCCTAATGACACGCACACACACCTCCAACAGAAATGGAATACATTATGGAGACCATGATCATTCAGTGGTAATGCCAGCTATATTGAATCATGCCTACACAGCTACACATCCTGACATATAAGCATTGAACTTGCCTGCTGAAAACATATTACACAGCATTACATCCATGCACCTTCCTACATTCACCCTGTGCATCAGAACCATAGTAGCCTGTCCCTGCATTGATGGTATGGATGACAGGGATGTGGCACAGGTATATGCACAGGGTGTGGTGGGAATTTGCCAAAGACCTAAGCTGAGCCGTTTGGTTGACACCATGTGTGTGTGTTAGGGGGCTTTGCTATTAATTGGGCTGTGAAGATGTCGTATGTGTAGGTATGGAGGTGCCCTAGCTGTCTTGGTGATGTGTGTGTGTGTGTGTGTGTATGTTTGCACACAGTTTGGCCATTTGCCAGCCCTATACATGGGTTTGTTGGTCAGCTGCAGACCGCACATGGCAGGGTGTGCAGTTCACTGTCTCCGGCCACGGGCACGAGAACTGTGTCTGCCAGGGGTTCCACAGGCACTACCAGGTACAAGGTCAGATATGTTACTCTCCCCTGAGGATGACACCTGTCTGCTGGCTCCGGGTCCCTTTTGGGACCAGCCAGGGCCACATGCACATGGCCTTGTGTGGATAGAGCCCCTCCCCTCCCCTGCAGTGCTGGTGCTGGTACTGCCACTATGGGAGTGGCTACGACTTCCTGCGCATTCACGTAGACCTCCACCTGTTGGTGTTGCTGACCTTCATCCACATGGCTGTCACCGTATTCCCACCATATGCTCTAACACTGACAGTGTATGGTCGATCAGTCCCACCAGGTCGCCAAACCATCTATCCATGATCTCTGCAAAATAATGGTGGGCACCTGCGAGATCATGGATGGTGTCAATAACAGCTGAATGAGTAGCTCTCTGTAGCCTCACACCCTGTCTGGTATACCGTTCCATATGTGCCTGTGCCTCCATGATGGCCCGAAACATGCATCTGGTGACACCAGCTGTGGCACTGCTGCCAGGGGCATGATATCTGGCAGCCCTCCTACGATCACCCCTGTACATCTGCCTGTGTGGTGACCTGCCGGACATCTGGCTATGGCTTCTGTGTACAGACACACTTGCCATAGTCCACACACTGCCCTGTTCCATGCCACCACTCGCCAACTGCCCCTGATGTATGGCCACTGGTGATGGGGTATGTATAGGCAATGTGACTGTGTGTGGGGATGGGGTGGATAACAGTGTAATGTCAACCAATGGCAGAGCTTCATCCACTGACAAGCCCGCCTGTGCCTCACCACACCTATCATCATTGTCCAAGTCTGTATGGACAGTAACTTCAGATTCCCTGCAGGAAGGGACCCTGACCCACCTTGCCACCTGTGAGGGGAAACAAACCTTACTGTCAGACCTGTATGTCATTGCTTACCTCTAACCCCCCACACACACACACTTACAGGTGAGGTGACATACAGATATTACAGACACCTCTGATTTACCCATATGTCAGCATGCATGTCATATAGCAATCAACAGCATGCAGTGCAGCCATCTCAATCCCTGTTACCAACATTATACATCTCTGTGGTACGTGAGTTGTGTTAGTAGGTGATGGCCCTTCCCCTGGAACACATTGCACCCATGTACACAGTATTGCTGTGCACTTGTTCAGCACCCTGCCATATACTGTGCACCATACCTCACAAGTGTACACACCTTTGCTGACTGTGTATGTGTGGTGGTTATGTATGCTCTGTTGTCACAGCCCCTACGTGTTTGACAGATACATACCGGGGCTGATATGAGGACAGATGGCAATAATGAGTGCCTGATGTTTGATTTGCAGATCTCTTCATCAGCAGTGCATGTCTCAGCAATGAAATCCAATTATACTGAAAACCTCCCAAGCTTACTGTGGCTATGAGGAGTGTACACACTCTTATTGGCATGCCACCATCTTCCCTGATATGCCATGGGGCCACAATACTGCATATGTTACCATTACACATACTTGATATGTGACATATGACCTGTGCAATCACATGCAGTATCAAACAAATGTGCAGATGTTGATAGTGATGCATACAATATGTAGGTTGTATAAGTGTGCACACCCTTAACACAATGTTTTGTTGCAGCACCTGTACTTGAACAGCAGCAGTAAGTTTTCATGGAAGGTGTATACTAGCATGGTCCATCCTCACTTGACATTATGTGATCATCCCTCTCTACAAATATCCCACAACTCTGCCAGATTGCAAGCATGGCTCATGTGCACAACCCTTGGAGGTCACACAGTCCCTACACTATTGCTGTTGAGTCACGGTTATGTCTTGCACAAAGCATGACCTTGACTGTGTTCAGATACAGCCATTCTGTGTGACCTTCGGACATATGCTTTGGTTCACTGTTGTTTCAGAGTGACACACCACCCCATCCTCAGCCATTTTCTAGATGCATGACAACTGTGGGCCACACGAGTGGGACTTGGCAGTGTCCCATATGCAGAACAACATGCCTACTGCCATCTGTTAATTAACAGCAAACCTACAGGTGTACACTGGCACCAGCAGGGTATAGATGAGGATGGTAGGCATGAGGTGGACTGAGGTGATGGTTGTACAGCTCATGTATCTATATTAATAATGTCTGTAGGTTTCACCCTTGGTCTCGGAACACCATAACATATTTCAACACATGCCTGTGGGAGACTTGATGTTATGCGTATGGTACTTGGAGTGAGCCCTGGATGATGTCCCCTGTGGAACAACTCTTCGATCTGAGGACCCTAACCCATAGGCCACAATTATGCAGAGTCCAGGATACAGGTACTGTGCAGGTAGTACCTACTAGACATTCCTGCAAGTCACTGGTGTTGCTGCATTTGTCTGAGCAGCCGCCATGACCAGTTTGCAGCATGTGCTCTCATCTGTCTTGGATGGGCATCTGTTCATTTCTGACATGAATGTTGTCCCATAAGCCATACACACATACATGACTGTCTGCACCGTTTGCCATGGTATATGCAGTGTTGATGTAAGGCTATGTTTCCTACTCCTGAGTGCTACCTTTCAGATACGGGATGTATTCCATGGTTTCGGGATGTATTCCATGGTTTGTAACAGGTGTGCAAGCCAGGCCTGCCTTTGTTGCAGGTGAGTGGGCAGATGTCATGGACAGATGTCTTGGACAGCAAATGTCTTGGACAGCAGAACATTACTTGGTGTGACATTTAGACCCTGTACGTGTATTCCAGAAGAGTGAATGCTGTCAGTACCTCACAAGCTGCTTCCAGAATATGTTATTTGGAGTGTGTGCTTACATATGCGTCCAGTGTTTGTTAAGGTATGTATTCCCCATAATTGTTGTCCTAACATAGGGTTCCACATTACACATGCATTGCTCATTTTAGGATCACATTACAGGTTGTAAACAGTGTGTAATGTGGTACTGTGATTTGCCAGTGTGTAAATCTGGAATAGTTGCCATTGTGATAGTGGTGTATACAGTGTTTTATACACTGTAGAAGGGTACTGTGTCAAATATGTCCGTACTGTAGGCCATTCCTCTCACCATTATGTTCATCTATGTCCACACATCTTGCACTGACAGGTTGTGCGGTATACTGCAAGCCCACACACACCCTTCAGATATGGCACCAAGGTGACCACTGTGATGCAGTGCAGTTAACAGCAACAATAAGTGAACATGTACAGCATGCATTTTGGGTCGGTGTGTTACATATGTGTGTGGCACATAGCATGGACAAAACATGGCCAGTGTATTGGCAAATTTGAAATTGAAAAAACTCTACATTCACCAGCTGCAAGCTTTGCTGCATGGGAACAGCATTTCAGAACATCTATACAAACCCACAATACTAAAATTATGCACATCTGCTCCTTAATACACTGCAGAAACAGACTATATTGTCTGACATATGCATATATGTACTTTACAGATGAGGATAGATGAGCAGCACTGGTCTACTAATGTACCCTGGGGCCTTACCTGGATACTCCTGCTCCATTGTGTGAGTGGCACCCACCTCCACAATACTTTCTTTGGCTGCTGGACTTTGCCGGCATGTGGGTGCCCCAAGGCTAGTGAGGAGCTCCTCCACATGAGTCAGTGGGGGCTGGATGGTATGACCCCCACCTGTGCCTTGCAGGTCCCTTCTGACAGCAGCAGCATATTTACGGGCGTGGCAGATGAGGTTAGTACAGCGATGTCATACCTGCTCATACCTTCGGTTATGCAGGCCGTCATCATGTACCCTGCGGACAAGCTCATTCCACAGGGCAGTCCTCTCCTGCATATCATGTGACGTCCACAAAAACAGGGTTCTGTGATGCTGCATGAGGTACTGTACAATGATCTCTGTCTGCAGTATATGCAGGCAACCTTTCCCGGAACATAGTACCTGAAAGACATAAGCAGTTGACAAGGTCTGAGGACATCATACTGCAAGGTTATCATACTTGATACTTAACATCTCCCTCACCCCCATCATACATGCATACCTAATCTGAACACACTCCTCACTCGGTATGTTTACACCAAACCTTCTGTTGAGACATATATCCTATTGTGCAGCACATACTGAACTTGGTTGTTGTTCATGTTCCAGGTTTAAACAGCATCATTGGTGGCCTGTTGCTAACAATGTCACTTGCATGCCATTGTAATGGCCACTGTGGTTCCATATATGCATCTGTTCTGTTTGCTATGCAACCGTTCCAAATCTGGTGTTTTGGGTTACTGTGACTATGTATGCATGCTGTTATAGTTAATCCTGGATTATGTTAACTATTACTGACAACATATGTTGTAACACTGCAACTCAGTATCCCGTTTGGGAAGGCTGTTTCCAGCAGACCCACCTCTTCTACCTCATCTGGCCATGGCTGTAGGCTGCATCACATCTGGGACCCAACCCGGGACCTCTTCATCTGCTGGTCCTGCACTACCTTCAAGTGGACCCACCTCGGGGGATGGGGTCTGTGCCCCCCCACCGGGAGTGCACACAGGATCCTGTAACCTGACGTCGGGTCCAGGGTCTGTTGCATAGGGAGCTCTGCAGAGAATTGTGTGATCAACAACACAATCATGATGTCCTCATGTCACATGCAGAGTTTCAGCCTGCCCCTACTGCTCAGCCCCCAGCACCACCACCTTCAGGGCCGTGAAGGTGCAGTGGTGACTGCCTATGTGTGGGGAGCTCAGCCCCACTATTTCCATTTGGCCTGTATAGGGCTTCCTATTTCCAAACACCCCTCCCTGTCCAAGGTGTCGTACACCAACCCTGTATGCCATTTTGTCCATCATGTATGTCTTCCAAACCACCCTACCTCTCCATATATACCTACTATCCTTCCCTAACATTCCACTCTCACCTTAACACACAGAGGGCAATGCTTTACCAACACAAATGTCACACCATACATGACTGTCCATTTTGCACCCACTAACGTGCTTACGGGTGCCTTGATCACTATGTATCTAACAGCCCTTGTTCTGGCCAGCACATATATTATCAGTCTTTGCAGGTGTATAACCCTGGACCCTGCACACCATAGCCACATATATTTACCAGCAAGCCATCTGGGCTGCAGGTGTGTGTGAGGTGGTACCAAACATATCATACAGCACAGTTATTCAACAGCAGGGGCATTTTTAATATGTATGCATACAGATTCGTATCACTTCACTGAAAGACCATTTCACTGACCCCCATTTCACTGAGACAAACTCTCCTAAGGTTAATGTCACCTAACAGTCATTGCACCTAATAATCATTTTACCGACAAGTAGTACTGTAAGGCAAGTCAAAGGTATATGTCCTTTCCCCACTGTATTCCAATCCTGGTGTTAGTATATATAGTTAGGGGTTGTGTGTGTGTGGGGGGGGGGTAGCCACACACCAAGTTGGGTTTTACCATATAATGTAAAAGAACACCAGACAACAGAAAGCCAACCTATGTGGGGGGTCTACACCCCCATTGTGGGGGATGTGCCCCCTACAACCCCCCTAACTATATCTACTAACACTAATTTGCACTACAGTGGGGAACAGGACATGTACCTTTGGCATGCCTAAGACCACTACTTGTAAGTGAAATGGGCTTTGGATGAAATGAACTGTCAATGAAATGAACTGTAGGTGATTTGGTCTCAGTGAAATGGGTGTCAGTGAAATGGTCATTCAGTGAAGTGATACGAATCTAATATATATGTATATATATATAGAGAGTGACCTCAGATATGAGTTCCACACTCTGACACTCCTTCATGAACTGCTGCACTGTTCTGCCTTGCTATAACACAGGGCATCACATGTGAACACAACCTCAAATTAGGGGGAATATATAGGGACAGATTGTAGATAGGCCTATTACACACCTATGATATTTGTGCATGATACATTTCACATTGGCATGACTGTTCTGCAGGTGGTGGGGTCTGGCGCTCGTGTGTATAATGACTTAATTTCTCCCACCTTCAGCTATTTGCTAGACTTATATATATGTTTGGAGCAACAACACAGCCATTATGGGTTACATCTTGTCATTCTGTGCAGATCCATGCAGGTTACAGGTATGGCCCACAGGGCCAGATGCTATGTCCATAGCATTTCAGCAGGACATCATTACAGCAAGTCTTGATGGCACATATCAAGCCTTCAAAATCATCTGTCCCATTATTACAGACCAAATACTACATTTGCATACAATGGTGCCATGTTTCACATACCTGTTGTAGTAGTATGTTCTTTTCTGTGTTGCAACTAAAGGATGTCTGGCTTGATTGCTGTTTTTTTCTGTTTGTATAACTTTTGTTTTTATCTTTTAGTCTTGTTTTGGCTGTTTTTTTTTTGGGGGGGGGCTCAATGTCTCTCTCTCTCTCTCTCTCTCTTCCCCCCCCCCTTTACAGGGCTTCAGCTACTTTGAATAGGTTGCAGCATGCCTTTTGTAGATGTTGCTCAGGAGCAGTTGAGGACCTCTGCACCAATCGGTGTTACCCACTTGCTAATTGCATGCAGCCAGCTATGTAGAACTTCCAATATCCAATCTCATAGCAATCCACTACTATAAATGACTGCAAAATTGTGGGGGATGTCCCTTTACCTTTTCTGTATGGAAGGCATCCCTCCTGTGTGTAGGCAGCATTGTTACAAACAGCAGGTGGCGATACCTGCCACAACAGGACTTGCGGACACAGGACACATGCAAGTTTGTATAAGGTTCAAGAACTACAGACAGAGTGTAAGTATTGTTGTTGTCTGCATTGCATACCGCTGGTTTTACAGGGTTTGTGTGTACATGCAGGTCTTGCATGGAATGCAGTCTGTCTGCATAGCTCTCAACTGTGGGCCTATCCACATGATGGCCAGATGGTTGCCTGTTATGTTCTGTCTACTCACCACACAGCTCATGTGTCTGACAGATCAGTGGCATAACTCCGTTGATTGCTATCAGTACATGGCAACATTCCATTGTGTTTCTGACTTCATATTCCTGAGTACAGGTATGTTGCAACCAGTCATGTAACACCAGTAACTTTCATAGTGTGTAACAGCAATATTGGCAATATGGCCCTGTGTTCCAGCATCTATCCTCCACATATATGCTATGCTTTGTCCTGATGTAATGCAGTAAGAGGTTGTTAGGTAATGGCCTATCATTATTTACTGCTAACATTCCTGCTATCATTTCAGTCATGTTGTGGACTCCCACACAAATTGTGGGGTAGGGTCCATATATACGAGGGCAACAGCTGGGCAAAACATGCGTGATCTTGTACATTCAGGAGGTCAGTGTGTGGTACACGTGTTATTTGCCCTTGTACAACTGTTTATGGGGGAGGGGTATTCAATGCTTTTAACCTAGGCTGTTACAACATGTGAGGGATATCTGTGTTAAGACACATTGAGGTATATGGCTGTACATTTCTATACTTTTCTCCATGGGAACAGTGGTGGCCTACAGCTTACAGTGGTACACACAGTTCTGTTTGTCAGTGTAATAGTGACATTTTAAGTTAAGCATTGTTATGTAACAGATACTTTGACATTTTCACAACTACTACGTTTCCCCCTAGGGGTTGAGTACAGAGTGTAATTGGAGGCTGCTGAAATACATCTGTAAGTGTGAGTGTTTCTTATCTTCAAGGCAAGTGCTTTTTTACGGTTGTACTACTTGAAGACCTATGCCTGGACAGCATAGCACATCTCGGTAGTCTCTGCTCATGGTCTTTTACCAGGAGTCCCGCCATGACCTTAGACTCCTGGATGACCCAGTGCTGTGCTCAGAAGCGTGTTTCTTCCCCAACACCGGCCATTGTG